>NC_142244.1:94765044-94915818 GCF_052056855.1 Sturnus vulgaris | reverse complement strand
CTCATAAGAGCAGCTGAAACTGTTCAATCTTTTTTTGCATGAAAATGAAAACTTTCTGATGCCTAAATACACAATTACAACATTGGCACATGGATTTTTTTTAAATCAGTCTGTTGCAAGTTATGTAACTTCAGCCAGCATCCTTTAGAATGAGCAACCTGACAGAAGTAACCAGAGTAGGGAAATCACAAGCTAGAACATGAAGGACAAATTACCCTTTCTACAAAGCTGATTTTTAAGAAAATTAAGCTTCTATTCGAGCCACCCCCTCCCTGCCCTGCCTCAAACCAGGAGTTCCTAGTCTGCACTGGGTGGAGCTGAGGCTTATCTGCTTCATCTGTTCTGCTGCTTTTCCTCCTGCACATGGGCTTCAGGAGTTGCTGGTTTGCTTGAGCCTCATGTGACAGAGGGCAGCCTGTTGGCATTAATGCACACACAGTGTGAGGTTCAAACATTCTGTGGAAATGAGGGGCTGGGCAGAAATGAGAAATCCACATAAATGCCTCAAACACTTATTAGGCAAGCAGGACCCCTGTTAGGTGCTGTTTTACTGGGCGTTTTTGGCATCAGCTGACCCAGCAAGGCAGAGTCACGATGAGCAAGAGGGAGGGGAGAGCCTTGCTTTGTGTACGCTGTGTCTTGTTGCACACGTGCTTCAGTGAGCCTGTGTGAGGAATTCCAGAGCTGCATCACTCCGTTTGCAGGACTGTGGGATCTGCAAAAGCAAGCTGTGAGCTAACTTCATAACACACCTTTGGACACTTCCAGAGTATCGGCAAAAAAAGCAGGAGTTCAGCTTGCTTCAGATGCTTGCTCTGTATGTGCTCCTAAGTGCATGTGTGCTTTGTCTTCTGGAGCAATCTATTCTGGGACAGATTATGCTGAGCTTCAGGTTATTAAATTTTTTTTTAATAAATGGAATGGATTGAATCCTGGCTCAGACTAATTTGTGGGGTTTTCAAATGTAAATCCTTTTAAAAACAAACCAAAACAGTTCTGTGAAAGGATGGAGGTGGAGCTGCAACATTTTTCTAATAGATGAAAAGGAAGGCTGCTTCTCCAAGACTTTGTCTCAGCGCAGTTGTTTGGATTTGCAACTTGCTTGACAGGTGAGTGTAGTGGGGATTTACAGACAAGTTAAAGGAAGCAGATGCTCCAGCTTCCCTTTCCTTTCTCAGCTGCAGCTCACCACCACCACGCTCTGGCCCTCACCCTGGTTTGTGTCATCCGAGGGAGGAGAGAGCCGACCACGCTGACAAGTGACAGCCCTCACACTCAGCAGCTGGAGCGGATGTGTGCTGCCACTCCCTGATGTCATTGTGCTTTCCATCCTCCCACTGGGAGAACCATGGAACCAGACTTGCTAGGATCAGTTCCCAAGCAAAGGAAAAATGAACAGGATAAACTGGATGGAGGGAGAGAATGTGGGAGATTATTCTGCACTCAAGAAGCAACACTGACCCTCGCCTCATAGAGGCAAGAAGGGCAGTGACCAAGAGGAACGGGAAGAAGCAGCACTTTAAAGAAATAATGCAGGTCCTTGGAACCAGGAGAAGGCAGCAATGCCACAGGCAGTAATGCCATTTTGTCGAGCCAGAGATGCCACTGAGATAATGGAAAAGAACATTGGTGCTTTAGCCTACATTAGGTGTAGGCTAGAAGCAGAAAGCAGGATGGAGAGAGGAGTGGTACAGGAATCCTGTACCAATCCTGTGGCTCAGGAACAATTGGGAATGAAGCTGCTGAACATGAAAGAGGCTTTCTCATGAAGACTTATTTTTGGTGGTGAGTGTGGGGTAGATAGAAGGTAGGCATTATTTTCATAAGTCATCTCAGTTTACTTTCCAGTTCTTTTGCAATCGTTTTTAAGACTGCACACATTACTCACACCCTTCCTTCTGAATTGAACTTGGACAACTTAGGGATTTCTGAACATTATGAGATTTTCAGTGGCTTGCATGAAGACACAAGGCTGAGGGGGAGCAGAAGAGAAGGCAGCAATACAGCCAGACAAGGGCTTGACTTCCACCACTTGCGACTGCAGTCACACAGGGAGCAGGGCACAACGCCACTGGCTGCTCAAGGGGAATGAAGGACAAAAATATGTGCTGTCTTAAAAAGTGACTGAGAACCTCACAAAGAGGGTCACTGTCTTCTACCTTTATGTGGATTCCAAAGGCAGCAAGGTCTCCACGCAGACTGTCACAAGCCTCCAAGAGGGGCTTTCTCTCCCGCATTAACTGCTTCCTCCTTTCCTTCTGCTCCTGTTTGTGCTCCTCGGCTCCCGCCGCACCCTGCAGTGGCTCCGCGTCTGCTGCTTCCGGCAGGGCCAGCGCGTAATGACGGACCTTGGTGCGGAACCTCACCAGCTCCTCAATGACACTGGAGAGCACTGCGGACTTGTCTGCTGCCACAGCCACCTAGAAACCAAACACAGTGCTTTACAAATACCTGAGTATGACATTCAAAAAATCAACCCCATCTCCGTAGCAATGAGAGGCCTTGTCACCTCTCTTGGTTGTGCATCCTCCATATACTGGTAGGATTAAAATGTCACCATCTTGCTAATACTGGACAAAAAGTTACGGTGGATTAACACTTGGAAGTAATGCAGCATATTCCTACACAAGAAAGCATTTACCTTGGAGCAGAGTGCTCTCACATGAACACAACACTGTGTAACACAAGTGGAGAACTCAACGCCACAGGATACCTTGGAGATGCCAGAAACATGCATAGTTTAAAAAGGGACCAGACAAGTTAATCTAAGAAAGGCCTGGCAACAGGAATCCAACACAGCAAGGGAATCCTAGCCACCAGCTCAGCTCCTTGGCTGTAGAAGTCCAAAGACAGAGAACACATCAGCCCCTTACTCTGTCTCTGAGCTCTAGACCTCCTTCACGAAACACTAACCAAGAAAAGTAAGTATTTTGGCTTTAAGTCTCTAGACCATCCTATCCTTTCTCCTTTCATCTACAGAAACCCTTCCCAAATCCACAGAACTTTCATCTGATCCACCTTACCCAAGGTTTCAGCCACTCAAAAAAACCTGATGGAAGCAGCAGCTACTGCACACAGGCCGTGGGTGTTTCCTGGCTGCAGCTGAGCCCCTTCCTCCCCTCAGCCACTTCCAAGCTTCCTCGGCCTCCTCTGGCTTGGCAGGAGTCTCGCTGGTCAATGCCTCAGGAAGGGAACAGACTCACTCCTCCTACAGAGTCCTGCTCCAACAGCTGCCAGGACGGGAGCTTGGGAGTCAGCTGGAGAGGAAGGCCACTCCTCAGCACCAGCACAGCCAGGCTCCTGATCTCACTCTTGGCAGGGAGACCAACCCTGCTTCTCATTAGAGGCAAGCTCCCAAGGGGGAGGAAAAGGACAAACCTCCAACAAACAAGAGAACACCACTGCAGTGTTTTTTCACTAAGACACAAGAGCAGGAGCACAAAACACACCAAGACCACGGGCAAAGCTCCTGGCAGCAACATCAGCTGGGAGCAGAAGAGCAGCTGAGTAATTAAAGCCAGAGGGGACTTGGTTTAGTCACCAAACAGCAGGATAGAAATGAAAAGGAGCAGAGTTTCAGAGGTCACTGACAAACAAAGGGGAGCAGGAGGAGGAGGTGAGGGGGAAGCTATTGAAGTATGAGTGTGAAATACAGTGAATTCCTTAAGCTTTCAAAACATGCAGCCATACTAAAGAAAAAGTTTATGAGATTGAAAAAGGTAACAAATCTAAGTGCCAGAAATGCTCCACAATAACCTGTGGCAGGATAAATACTTAAATACAGAAGGGAAAGCCATGATGATGGGAGCAAGAAACATGCCTCTACAAACACCATTGCAAGAGTTCAAACCAGGCACCTACTGGAGTGAAAGCCTTCAAGAGGAGGAGCAGCTTTAGGACATGAACCAGTCTGATTGCCACATAAAACACTGTGTAGCCTCTCACGGCTGTTCTCAAATTTCTGACCCTTGCTTACTGCATAGATTGACCCCAGCTGCACCTGCAATGCACTCAACACTGCACTACTCTCTGGGAGAGCAAAAACTTCCCAGCTCTGTAACAGGACAATGGTTTTCACTCACCACCTTTCCAGATGGATTCAGCTTACCTCCCTTAAGAAGATAAAATCTTCTCTTTCCAATGCAGAGAGAGACAGGTGCTCTTATCGCATAGAGCCACTAGACTGAGATGAGCCATTCCTTAGCATCCCCACTGGTGACTTCAGAAGCACATGCAGCTACATGAGGCTGATTAGCTGAGATGAATCCCAGCCCAGGAGCAAGACAGACCCACAGACTACAAGCAAACATCCAAATGAGGGGGCCCAAACACTGCTGCCTGTATTCTCTGCACTGCTAGCACAGCAGTGTCCAGGCCAGGCAGCCCTCTCCCACACAGCACACATGCCAGGACCCATTGTGGTCAGGGACTGCTCCTAGCAAGCTGCATGCCTGGGGCTACCTGGCTAAGGGGCAAGGAAGGCTGGATGCTGAGCCACTGTGGCTGGTCTGAGAATGAGGGAACAATCCCTACAGCATTTTATTTACTAAATTGTGGTAGCCCATGGACCTTTCTGATGAAGATTTTGACTGATTCATTTACTGGAAGCTGAAAGAACAAAGGAACAGAGAGCAGTCTGATGAGCTGCTCCTTTCCTCCTGCTTATCTCACACCAGCATCTTCTGCTGATCCTCCTGCCATACAGAGAAAGGGATTAGCACAGCCTACAACAAAGGAAAGCATTCAGATACTTGTTTCAGCAACAATATAAGTGCAGCAGATGCCTGCATATAGGCAGCCCAAAATCTGGAGGAATGACTTTGCCATCCAGCTAACAAAAAAATTTGAGTGTTTAGTACGCCACTAAAAATTAACATGCAAACCACAGGCTGTGAGGAGTAACACACAGCCAAATCACATCCAGCCACTGTTTTGAAAGAAATTTTGTGAGAAAATCCATGGAGGCAAACTAAATAAATGCATTTAGCACTATATTGCGTGATTTTCAACCGATGAATAATGTTATTTACATTTTCTTATTCTCTCCTCCCCCTCCCCAAAATAACTGCTCTGTTTTGCAGAACAGTTTCTCTACAGAAAGTTTTTCCACTACTTTGCATTCAGCTCCATATTTGAGCAGAAGAGGAGCAAAGAACAACCTGCTATTCTCCAACACTTTGTGTCATTTTAAATGCTCCCCTTTCATACATTGGGATATCACCTCCATATTGATGACTCTCTTTCCCGTTCAGTACTTTGCTTTGAGCTTTTCTCTCCCCAGTCCTATCTTTCCCAGAAGTAGTTGGTCCCCATCCCCAGCTCACTGTCCTCCCCTTCTCATATTCCCCTACGGCTCAAGGCAGAGCTGCCCCTTTCTCTGGCTTTCTACTGAGGAGTGGGACCCCTTGCAACTGCAAATAATCACACACCTATCAAAGCCAGCCTGGATGCAGCCATCAGGAAGAAGAGGAAAAGCTGGGCCAAGACAGACATATAACAGGACAATTTAAAGGCCTCCAATGCTAACTTTTTCTTATTTTATTCCTCAGTCTTTCATTTCCACAGCAAAATTGGCGCAGAAGTCACACGGGAGTACCTCCAGGAACTAAAAAGCCCACACTTTGTTCCACCTGCTCATACACTCTCCTAACACATCACAGGAGAAACTGCAAGCAGTGCAGAAAGGTTTACTAAAACCATAAATAACTTTGTTACATCTGATGCTTTCAGAAAGCACTCTATGAAACCTAACACTGGGGCTGCTACCATATCCTCGAACACATAGAAGAGATATTTCATTACCTGTCTTTCTCCAAAGGACATCCCAAGGGCATTGAAAAAGCCTTCTATATAGGAAATAATGCTTCCATACACAACAGAGCTTCTAGGAGATCCAGCATCCTGTTTAGAAAACACTCAAAAGAGATTGTCCAGTCAATACATATTACAGAACCCAGCATCTCTCTGTAGCCTAGTCCACAAGGGAAAACTATTACTAATTATAAAGATCTACCTCCAGCAGGAACACCTGCCCAGACAGGCAATCTTAGAGATATAAAAACACCTCACAGCACAAAGGGAAGGGATTTAAGTAAACAAGGGAAGGGAAGAGCTTATCACCAGCCTGCACAGCAAGGAGAAAAGATGTGGGAAGCTGCCATGCATTACACGTGTGCAGTAAATTAGAACTAAAAATAGCACTTCTGGGTATGAAAGGGCTGTGTGTATGGAAACAAAATAAAAAGAACAAAATCCCACACTAATGGGCACCTATAATATGAAAGATTTTAAAAATTCTTTGAGTATCTTATTGATTTGATCCATGTGGAGACTGCTTTGAGATAGCCTATGACGTTAGCAGCAGCAGCAATAAAATAAGGATTAAATGACAGATTGAGGAGCAATTTCAGGAACTAACCCTTGCCTAAAAAATAAGAGTGATGAAATGCACAAGCAAATCAGCAGCTGGTACTGGATTTTATCTGATATCTTCATTAGGGCCTGAGATAAGCTATAGTTTAAAATGTATAGGAAGACCTGAACTGGGAGGAGCTGGAGCAGGCCACTGGGAGAAAGGAACAGAAGCATGCCATCTAAGGTGAGAAATGCTTAGCAGGAAGGCTAAAGAGAGGAGTTATATGGATTTAATCATAGTTCTTACAGAGAAAAACTACACTCATAACTTGCATAATAAAGAGGGAACACTCCAGAAAAGCTCTACCACCTCAACCAGAAATCCCAGTCAGCTCCCACAAATATCCCATCCCCTTCTCAACAAAACAATCAACAGGAAGAATTCAGAGGCAACAAGCAGTGACTGACAAAATGAGGATAGCTGCATCTCAGAGTGGCAATGCCATTACAGATCCCTGCTGCAAAGTGTTTCAGGTCAGGGATTCACTCAGAGAGTCAATTTGTAAAGATAAGGCTAAGGACAGAATTTAAAGCCAATGCCAAAACAGGACCAGAGGGAGGCAGGATTTCTAAACCAACAGGCTAATTCACTCTTAAGACCAGTTATAACCATGTACACAACATTTCTTTTACTGCACAAACATAGTGAACACGGTGATACCAGTACTCAGGGAGAACAGCAACAAGGCTGAGGTGCTGGCCTTTAGTGACAAAGGGAGCTGTTGGTAAATGGAGAACCCAGAAATGATTCAGATAGTGTTTATTGCTCAAGTCTTGTCCTTACCAGATGCTTTCTTTGTATCAGCATGAGAGATCTTAAAAGGGTCTTAATTTGCCAAAAGCTATCTGAAGACAGATTCATACAGGAATGCTGATGCCAGTTATAGTCTGCTGACAGCAGAAGCCACTCAGTCCCCAAAGCTGAACTCGCCACCAAGACTGCCCAGTGCACCTGGGGCTGCCAGCAAAGCCCCTGCAGCAACCACCCCCCACCACTTCCCAGTTTAGCTTAATTTCTGTGCATGGATATTAAGCAAAGAAGCAGGGTAAGAATACAGAACCAGCACTAAAATGAGCTGCATGTCACAGGTATAAATAACATAGGGCAGCAGGAAAGAAACATCCTCTGGACACAACAAAGCACAAAACAATAGCCATGCACCATTCTTGCGATAGGGTCAGGACAAATGGGCTCCATTAAGGTCAACAATTTATGGAGCTTTGTTTCTGCTGGTTTCTTATGTGAACAATAAACTAATCTGTCTGCATTAAGCAGTAGGACAGTGGACAGCTGTCATTTTCTGATCTCTGTATCCTAATGGGTTACCTTAGTAACAGCCTTAAGCTGTCTGTTGCCATGGTGAATGAGGTCCATAATTGCTGCAACAGCCCTGGAGGTGTCAAAGTCATCTGCAAACGCAGCCTTCACGGTTACTTTTGTGTTGGCTAGCCTTCAAGAAGAAAAGGTAACATTTAAGATAAGACAAACAAGATGCCAGCAGTATGCTGAATTCATCAGCCATTCAGCCAGAGGGAGTCATTGAAAGGACACTGCCATATCCTTCCCAGCTGTCTTGTGATGGGCAGTGCTGCACTCATCAGGGAGAATAAATACATCTTTCTGCTGTGAAGGGAAAAATTTGATGCATGTCAAAATCCTAAGTGTTACATCCATTCAATAAATAGACATGGTTAATCAGAGGGGCCAACAGCAACAGAGCAAAGTTTGCCTTAAATCATTTAAAAACAGATGGAAAATGAGGCTGATATTAAGCACATCAAAGATCTTACTGAGTTCTGTTTTTTTTTTCCAGCAGCCCATTAATCATGCTAACAGCATGCTTCTCTTCCAAAGGCACATCACAGGCAGCACTCCAGTGCCTGGCAAGAGAGCTGTCCTGGAGTTGGCCAAGAATCCTGTTGTCAGGATCCAACTCAGTACCAAGCACTGCCTCCTCATCTCCCAGGAGAGCCCAATCCCAAGGGATTCCACTCACCATGGCCCAGATGGAAAGGTCCAGTAGGACCATTTGTGTCACAGTGCCAAAAGCCAGCAGGCAACCAGCGCTGATCACCACAGAATCAGTGCCACCAGCTGCAGCCACTTGGAGAGGGAGATGAGGAGAGCAGCAGGGATAAGTGGGGAGCTACAAACAGCTGCTGGCAGCATGCTCCCATACACAGCCAGGCAAACCAGAGCTTGACAGCGCTGACCCGAGGATACCATTTCCCAAAAAAATGCAAGGAGCAGGGTTAACTGGGGAGCCTCAAGCTATCTTAGCAGCTTTGGGGCTCTCCTGAGCCTTATTTTGCCTGTTTCTGAATTTTTTTTGCCTGGAATGTCTACTTCCCCTTAGATACTGGATGGCTGTTGTTCTAATTTATTCCTTCCAACACTTTTCCCTACAAGCTTCCCCCTCTCCACTGAGTATCTAACACTTGGCTAATTAAGAGCTTTGTTTCATTTTAGTTGTTTTTACACCTAGAAATACACAAATCATGCCCTCTCACACATCCCCTACTGATTATCTATTTCAACTTCCTCATGCATCTCAGCTTTATCTTGCACCAACAGATCCCCTGGAACCTCCTGCTGAAGGATTTGCTTTTGCCAAATACCACAGCTAGTTAATGCAACTCCACTGTCCTGTAACATGTTCCAGTGCCCCTTGCAACCCTCAGTCACTGCAGCCACAAGCTTCCCCCACACTGAGGTACTGAACCACAAGGAAGCTGCTTCTCACCTCTACAGCACAGACTGTCTCCCCTCTGATTCTACAGCCCAGAGCTGCCTGCACTAACCTTGCTTCAAGGCACTCAGCCCTCCTACCCTGACTCCAGAGCACCGTGCTCCTGCTCTCAGCTTTGCACCCAACACACAGCACATCTCAGTCCTGAAGATAATCTGGTTTTCATAATGGACTCCAAAGGATTCTCCTCACCATTGCTGGGGTCACAATTGTAACTGCTCCCTTCCCTGTGACACCCCTGCCCGTGGCCAATCTCTCAGTAGTCCTTTCCCCTTCTGCTGTACACCACAGCGCCAGCCAGCTTGATTACAAATTCACATGCCCAAGGTGTGTCACTCTTCAGTCATCCTCTTTCTTCTCCAGTCACTCCTGCCCAGCTCTACTTACCAACTGGAGAGCCTCACAACTGCCAATAGCTTTGCCTCCTACATCATTCATAAGGGGCAAAGATGCTTGTGTTAGGACAGGCACACTGGATAAGTAGCACACATCTTAAAAACACAATGAACTGAGTGTAGCAGACTATGAGCAAAAATAGCTGACTTGAAAGAGAATTTTTTAAAAAACTTGCCCTTGGTTTTTGGGCTGGGAGGGAAGACTGCTGCTTAGTCCTTGTCTTGCTTCTTAAAGAGAGTCTCTGAGTCTGCCAGCGAACTACTGCTCACATAATCACAGTCTTTTAAGATACAGCAGGCACACTTACCTTTCCCACAATATGTCTTCTCTAACAGGGTCACACACCAGCTCTCCTTTTATATAAGCATTTGCATCTCTAATAAATGAGGAGACTGACTGAAGAAGGTTCTTTGCATCTTCCATGCTCTCCTCACTAAATTCTACTGCTAAGAAATAAAGAAATTAAGGCATTATAAGGGAGAGAATGTTGTCTTTCATACATAGGAACAGTATTTGGAGACAAAGGAGAAGTTTGTTATTATTCGTATAGCAAATTTCTTATAATTAATTGCACATTTAATTAAAAGCTCCATTCTTCATGCACACTAGGTGAATTAAATCAATATAAAAGACAATCACTACAAATGACAAAGTATAACCTACTGGAAAACATACCAAACTGGTTCAAAAAGTTGAATCTGGAAGTTTATTGAAGTACTCACTATTTAATTTTTTTCCATTATTGAATCTCTCTGTGAAGTTATCAATACCAAAGCATTAGGATTTAATATACTTCTAAGTGTTCTAGTGATGGCAACATATAACTCTAATTTTGTACCTATTCTAATTTAGGTAGACAATAATCTGTATTTGGAGATCTCCAAAGAGGCCTAACCCTCACCATTGACTCTGTTTAAAGGGCTGCTTCATCAGCATCTAAAATCAAGATGAACCTAAAATTTGTGGTCTAACTCCTGAACAATTCCCTCACAATATCAAAGCTAAACCAACCATATCACTTTGAGAAAGCTATTTTTAGAGAAAATACAATTTGCTTAAACTCATAAGGGCATATCTGGGGTGGGATTCATCACACTCACACATATCAAAGCCTCTTATGACCAGTGGAAAGAAAGATAAAACCCCAAAATAAATGAGGCAAATGATTCCCTGCATCCACAGCTGAGCTCCACTTTACAAAGAGATGTGCTGTACAGGAACCCTACAGAGCTTCTCTTCCACCAGCTGCAGAAACATTAGCCCTACCACTAACCAGGCATCCATGCACACAGACATCCCCACTGCATTCAGGGCGTTCAGCTTTGGCAGGCAATTCTACTTTGAGAACTTTCAGAGTCCACTCCTGCTAGCAGGAGTTCAGCAGGCTCCTCTCACCTTGCCTGCACCCTGTGAAGAGCAGATGCCAGACTAGCTCACTGTCACTTTTACTGGCAATCAGTGAGAGGCTTTTTTTTATTTGTACAGTAATGTGCAATTTTCTGTAGAAAAGCTTTTTGACCCCACATAGGAGAGCTCACCTGACTTCAGTGGAAGTTGTGGCCACCTAGGACAAGCCTAAGTTTGAATGCATTCCTTCCCCCAGTATTACACCAGAGCCATTCATAGCCAGTGCAGTATTGCTTCACTTCTGTATACCTGACCTCTGCAATAAGGGACATCCAAACTACAGCTGCCATCATATTCCTAATATCATCAGCACTGAGCATCACCCATAGCTGCCACAGGAATCTCACCTCTGGTCCAGCCATGGTACATCCAACTGCTTTGTAAAATTACCTGATGCCCAGACAGGCTCTTTAGAGCAGACAATCTTACCAAGAGGGCAGTTGTAAGAGGGGAAAAAGCAGCCAGATGTGAGACAGATCTCAGCTCCATTAGCTTAAATCCCAACGAAGCCTAACTGTTTAAACAGCCTTTGCACAGGATTTACCCCAGTGTAGCAAAAGCGTGAGTCAGGACCTGTATTTGTCCGATTTTTCAGCTGTGCATAATTAAAGATCTGCATTACTGCTTCATTAAATCAAGCGTTACTCACTTTTCAAAAAGACCAATGTACAGACCTCTAAAACACAGTGAGACACTGAGAATGACCATTTATATACACGAGGATTACTCAATTGATTAACCTGGTAACAAGAATTCTGCAAGGAATACTAAATAAAAGTTTATTCTGATGAAACCTACTTTGTTTCAAGCCATTCTTCATCCCCAGTTCAGGGCATACTCCCAAACCACTGCATGCGGGCACTGCCAACCCACAACGCAGCACAGGCAAATCTGGCCCTATAAACGTTCACTGTGCTCCCCACTTCTTCCCTCCTTTGCCACCAATGGCATCACCAATGCATCATCAAATTACAATACATTTGTTTATTAGCACCAACAAGTAATTACACACCAGAGGGGTCAAAACATTCAAAACAGGGTTCACAAAAGCATTTCTGGTGACCAGGAGAACATTATGGAGACAGAACCCTACTGCTAACATGCCCTGCCCTTCACTGCATAAAGTGAAGGCACTGCTGCTGAGATGCAAGAGGAAAAGTGCTGCCTCACAGCAGGGGCCCACAGGACTTCAGAGATGGCACCTCTCCTTTCAAGCTGCACCCAGAAGCAGCTGGCACGTTGGTAGAGTCACCACGCTGCTGCCTAGGGTAGCTAGGAACCATTTTCCCAACAGCCTCCGATGTGCCACAAGGTGGTGATTCAGGCCAAGAAGGGAACAGCCAGAGGCACCAGCCAAAGCAAAATGCCCAGATAATCACCACTGCCCTCAAAGCTCAGCTTCACCCCGAGCTGCTCTGCCCTACCACACCAACAGGCAGAGAGGGCGATGAAGCAGAGGAACCCCTTCCAGAAATACATTATGGAAGGACGATCAAAGTCTCTTCTCTTTGACTTTTCTCCTCTTCCCCAGAAGCAAGGCATGCAGCTTTATCCTCCCTCTGACAATGATCATCACAGGAAGGGACTCTACTCCCATCAAACACATGCACCCCCTTTCAACCCTTGCCCCTCCAAGGCTGGGGCAGTCTGGAGTCACATTTGTCTCTATTTGTGCCTGCTAGCACACACAGAGACAGGGGGTAGCCCAGACAACAAAAAAGGCCCATTCCAAGCCCAAGAAACCACAGTATCAAGCACAAGCCATTCCCAACTGTTGGGAGCTGCCCTCAGCCACAGGCCTACAAAGACCTTTTCTACAAATTCAAGTCAACGTTTGTGGATTTGATCCACCTGACCCCCAAACCTGGATTTTACTTTGGCAGGCAGGAACGGCAGGAACCATCACCCATGGGTCTAAGCTATAAAAACTTTTTAAGAAACAAACAGAAAGTGCTTGAGACCTCACTTCTAATAAAAATATGAGCAGACAGCCAGATGAAAAGGAATGCAGTAAACTTATGTTTAGACCAAAGTCAATATTGATAGCAGGGATACAAGCTGACAGGCAGCACAGTAAATACCTGGCTGAGCAGAGACCAACTCCAACTCTTTACTGGGAAGCTAAAAATGCACACAGCCTCATAAGGAGGTGGCAAGTGCAGACTTCTGAGCAACCCTTACCTGCCAACTGGCTTATACTCTGACACCACTATATGCTTTCATCAAAGCCACCCACATCCACATCTTTTTTAACCTCACGAGGGTGTTTATCCTAGAAGTAATGTAAAAAAGCACAGGTTCAAATGCAGCCAGCTGACAGAGAGTGAAGTAAGTCTGCAGGTACCCTCCACTGCAGGGCTCCAGTGCCTTTCCTTGTCCCGAGGCAAGGTTAGAAACTACCAGACATTTGGCTCTTGTTTACATTACAAACATATATATATATGATAGTGTAGTAGATGTTATTTTCTTTCGTTTTAAATACACATTTTTTCACGACTCCCAGGTTTCCCCAGCCAGGGAGACATTTAAGTGTACACAAGGTATTTCATCTCCTAAAAGAGGCAATCAGCCAAGTGTGCCCCTGTCCTGCAGCATCATCCCAAAATAGCCAAGCATGCCACCAACCCACTGCCTGCCCCACACAGGATGCTTTTCTGCAGCAGACCTTCCAACTGGATGCACCCCACTCTATCACTCTATCTGGAGAGGAAGTTAATAACCACTTCTCTCTTTACTATCCCAAGCTCTGAAATATTGCAGGGAATCTCTTCCTTTCCTGATGCCTTCAACTGTCCTAGGAGAGGGAGGATCCACCAGGAAGATCATGCAAGGCAGCTAGCAGTATTAACAAGCAGAAAGACTTCTCATCCAATGACTACATGACTATAAAGACTGGCAGCACACTGAACACCGACAGGCACGAGCAATGCCCCAGAGCCCTGGCCACGCCAGCTCTCACAGTCACACAGCTACAGGTGCTTTATCCAAGGCAGACAGAGGCCCACTGGAACACCACAGCAGCTGCTGCCCCATGCTCCACCATTCCCTTGCTATGCCAGGACAGCTAACAAGCCAGGTGACCCAGCAGTGGTTAAGGAACTACCATCTGCTTTTGGCAGACCCCAATAAACTGGTAAGAACACAGGCATATGAAAACCTCTTCCAGCTCAAAGTAGCACCTACCTGCTGGAAACACTATGGGGTAGATAGGGAAGCTGACAAAATATCCCTCATCTCTCCCCACCAGCAGAGAGATAATCAGGCAGGCTAAGATGTTCATTAGGTTATCATGTGCTGGTCTAAGAGAGCTGCACTGCACCACAGAACTGCCTGAACACTCAGGAACTCCACAGGACAAAATGGTAACACAGCAGGGAGACAAAAAATTATTAGCCAGCCCTCATCATACCCTACAGGAATATAAGCCACAGCTCCATCTACATATATCTCTAACAAGAGCTGATCATGACTGCAATACAAGTAACTACAACAAATGCAAATCAGAGACAGAGGTAATTCATTAATTAAAAGCACAATTAACTGAGAGTCACAACTAACTGCAGCTCAATAAGGTATTTAAATGAATGGTTATGTACTGTGCTCAGAAAAGACAATTTTCTAAATGTTAGCCAAGAAGCAGCTCCACAGAGCACCACCAAAACCTTTCCACCCACGGGATTTGGGAACTGCACGGCCTCGCAGGGGAGCTCGCTCCACCTCCGCACTGGCGGCTGGGAAGGGTGTGTGGAAAGCCATGCACACCTCAACAGCTGAGGGGCTGTTCCTTACCTGAGCTGTATCTGCCACGCAAACAAAACATTCTGAATTGATCTGATGAACATTTCTTCAGGAAATCCTAAACTCCATGCACAAAAAGACAGCTTTAGCATGATATCAATTTCAGGAGCTCTTCTACCCCCCTTGCTTTTCAAACTAACATGACAAATAACACATGTTTGCAATTTAAGATAGGCATAAAATCTTTAAACTCTAACACTGCTTTAAAAGCTAAATTAAATAAAATTCAATTCCATATAAGATAGATGTGCATACATATATACAAAATACAAATACACACACAATGTCCAATAGACAACAGTGAAAATTACTTTGCAAGTACAATCAAACATACTCTATACAAAGACCTTTGCAAAAAGAACCTCAAAATGAAATTATCAGACTAAGACTGGGATACAATCTTACAGAAAGGAAAGTTCCCAAGCTTTGCAAACTTTACAAAAAAAAAAGATTTATTGAAAAAGAAAGTAAGTGTACTTTTTCTGCAGGACTAGAATATGAAGAAACACAGGGAGTGACCAAAGATAAATCCTAGCAATATAAAAAGAGTTATCTGTGCTGATTATGAAGTCTAATAAACTCCACTCTAATATTTATCTTGCTTTACAAATCATTTATGCCAGTAAACAGTAAACTATTAGTATTACTACTAGTACAATTAGTTTATGTTAATAGCATAATGAACTATTCAAATGTTTGGAAGGTACGCTAATTAAACATTCAGTCAATTCCAACCTTGCTCTCAGCAAGGCTGGACACTGTGGTATATTGTGACTACTGCACTTCGGATTTGTTTTTTAATTTGCAAACTGATAAGGATCACTGAAGTGCCATAAAATTCAAAAATCATAAGAAGCTAGTACAAGTGAGAAAATATGGAAAGTGTAATTTGCTTAAATCTCACATTTTGAAATAAGGCTTCAGCTACAAGACTAAACCAGCCTGAAGAGCAGAAAAGCATCAGCAATGTGCTGTCTCTCAAATGAAAACAGGATTAATTGAGGCAATCACAATCAAGAAATAGTGATACTGATTGTTTTGGTAGGTGTTCATTTGTTTGTTGTGCGTTTTTAAAATAAACTGGATATAAATGAGTGTACCCAATATGCCCAGAAGCTTTACACTAATATACAGAGGTAGAACATTATGAGTACAGTACGGAAATAAATTCAAATTTGGGAAAGAACCATCCAAACTAGTAAAAACATCTCTGCATTTCCTTAAAACAGAGAACAGATGAAGAATCACAGCTCTGAAAGCAGGCTGCTTGGCCCTGTGTTATCACAATCTCTTTGATTTTCAGAGTCAGAATTAATAGCTATTAAGAAAAGGAAAGAAAAAACTCGAGTAGAGTACAAGGGGAGGAAAACAGGGCAGCTGGATGCAGAGGATGCAGGGCTGCTATGCTCAGGTGACAGCCTGGGATGTAGGTAGCAAGTGGATGGACCAAGGGAAGATCCTGGACAACCTCCCCTCTTTTGGGAGGAGGGAAAACCTACATAAAACCTTCCACATAGGGCTTAACTTTCAAGGTGCAAGGCAGCTGTACAGGAAAAAAACTGTTTTACTGGACTGAAAATGACATCCCAGGAAGGATTAATACTTGTTAGCTATGTGTAAGGGCAGATATGAAAAGCAGAGACCTACAAGGAGAGAGACAGGCTGGAAAATTTGTGTCCTCAACACAAGCTGTGTCATCATGGGGGACATGGAGGGGAATATTTTTACATGCTGCTTTTAACTCCATGCACTGCATTTGTGGTCATTTCTCCACCCTGTCCACAACATCTGCGGAGACTCGTGAGATTTCTGTGAAAACTGAGAGCTCCAGGGAAACAGGGCTTAACTGTACCCAGACAGCATCAGAAGACTTAAGAATAAAGCAGCTCATACTGAACTTCTTTTTAAAGGGATTTTAATTAATTCTTCCAAGAGGACAAAAGGGAACATATATGCTGAAGCAGCTTCCCAAGCTTTGTCTAAAGGAAGGAAATCACTGTAATCCAGCAGAAGGCATCAGCCATCACGAGAGCCACCCCAGCACCAAGCACAGCTGCATCACACACAGTTGGCAGAGAAACCCTGCTCTGGGCCACACCAAAGGCCTGGGTACACAGTGAAATGTGACACAGTCATGTGGCTCGTGGGTATCAAAAGACAAAGCCTCTGTGCATCACCAAGGTCACTGTGTAAAAATAAAGGGTAATGGGAGAGACTGCTGCAAAAGTGTAGTTCAAAATACCCAGTAGCTTCCTGATAAAATACTATGTCCATTTCACCTAAAGGAGGACAAGGAAAAACATCCATTCTTTTCCAAGTCCGTGCTTTTTCAGGCTGATGAAAACCCATCACTACAGAACAGAATCATTCAGGTTGGAAAAAACTCTTGAGACTGTCAAGTCCAACCACAAATCTATAGTGCAGGATCCTGATACTGGGCACAAACTGTTCCTACAAACACTCTCAGTTCAGCAAGATCCATCATTATATGCAAACCATGAATCTGAGCAGGTTTCCTACACCCAGATCTACAACAACATCATATCATCAGATACTAGAGAAACACTGCAGCACAAGCACACACTCCAAAGTTTTCTCAAAAGAGGGTTGTGATTAATATTTACATATTACAAAACTACAAAATTGCTTCAATTCAAACAAAGAAATTACCTTAATCGTTATGTAGTTTTTTAATGACTTTGACATTTTTTCTTGACTTCCTTTAACATGCAAATGCCCTATAGTAAAAAAAAAAAAAGGAAATTAAAAAAAAAGGAATTAGTCAGGATAAACAAGAGTGCTTCTGAATAGCAAATGAGAAAGACTGCACTGAGGCACTGCAAATGTTGGAGGCAGCATATGCTATGATGGATACACACTGAACATTTTAATATAATGGGTAACATTTTTCAATAGGTTTGCCTACAGTCCTGCACACCTCTCCATCCTCTAAACTTACACTGGGTGAATTTTAAAATATAGACATTTAAAACATTTTAAAACAAAACAAAACAAAACAAAACAAAAAACCCACCACCACCATAGGTTCAGAACTGACAATAAACTGACACAAAGCAAGCGAATAGCTTCAGTCTTCACAGGGCAAGTACCTTACCTGTTACTCTTGACTTATCAGAAGTAGTATAAGAAATATTTTCCATTGATCTTGCATTAAAAAATCCTTGAAACTCAAATTTTCTGTACTTATTACTTGCTAGTGGCTCCTAACATTACTTTTTTTTACCCCGAAGTTTTATAGCACTGGTTCAAAATATCTTAAATGCAAAATGAATTATCTACACATTGTCAACTTCTCCAGACTTGTGAGACTGAGAAAAAGCAAGACGAGGGAGGGATGCAGCTACAATGCCAAATTTGAATTAGTTTATTTTAAAATGTGATTTCTGAGCACTGCTAGAACTTTCAATAGTCACATGGACCACTGCTTTGCAGGGCTGTAGCACAGGAAAAAGGCAGTAACACTGCATTTAAGAGACTATGTAGAGCTTGGCTTTAGGACTGAAAGCTCTGTCAAAGAAAGACAAGAGGTATAGCCTGAGGCTGCCTGCTTCCAGGTCTCATCCATGTGAGCCACAGCAGCACCACTGATGGAAAACACCAATTATTCACAGCACAGGAGAGATGGCAAACATGCTGGTTACTGAATGAGTACTCAGCATAATTTCAGAAACGTTGTTAAAAGCCTTAATAAGCTTCTCCTAATGAAAGAGTAATTCCATAAGTTACCAACCACCCACAACTTGCATGGGATTTTAGGCACTTCTGTGACCTGCAGCATCTAGCACTTAATCATACTCTGAGGCAGATTTTTAAGCATAAATTTCTCTTGTTCTGTAATACCCTACCAACACTGCATTCTTTCATATCTTGCAGCCCAGTGTTACAAATGCCTCAGAGTGCTACCCAAGAACAATGTTTGATCGTGCTCCTGCTTTTATGAGTGGTGACAGAAGTGGCATTTCTTGCTCAGCAATCCATGCAGCTGTCTGCACTTAGTGCTACTCACTGCACAGAGCCGCTTTGCAGCCTTGCCTGAAACCCTCTCGCTCCCACAAGTAGATAAAATCCCCATTATACTCATCTGGATATGAAAGCAACAAGCTCAGGCCTGGTAACAGGACCCGAAAAGCTCATAGTTCCACTTCTCAGCTATTTCTGATAATGATTCAAAGCAGCAGGAACTCACCACGAGAAGACTACCCTCCAGTCCTACTGTGACGACCTCGAAATTTCACTTTGCGCAATATACTCTATGGAGAGTAAGAATGAATCAAAAGATCCATGGATGCAGAACCAGCTACAGCAGCTATCCATGATAAAAAAATCTTATTAAACTGTCTGTACTGTGATGCCTTGAGGAGCTGGAACAGAGGCTACACACAGTGTTGAGGAGAATAAAATGTGTATTTATTGAGAGGCCTATGAAAGGCCTACAAAAGCCACACCCTAGCAATATAAATGCCACAGTCGTGGCCCCTGCCTGGGTGGCTCCAAGATGGAAGCAAAGGAGGGGTTGGTCATGAGTTCTCACACCTTTATAGGTTTCAGTCCATTTGCATGCAGGAGTCAACTATCCAATTAATAGTTTCAAATAGGGAAGTTTCATCCTCCTTGCTTGCTTGTGTCTCCACCCTCCTCTTTTCACGTTGTTTATGCTTAGGGCTTGAAGTTTAAAGATTCTGTCCTTGAGTCCCTAGGTGGAATCCGACTGGTTTGTCTTCATCATCCAAGCACAACGGAAAACCACATCCAAGCAGAACAGAACAGAAAACTTAAAACTTAGAGATATCACCTGTGTGCTAGCAGGTGAGGCCACTTTCACCTCTGCATCCTTAAACCTGGGACACTCAGTAAGTATAGTCAGGCTGTCAGACACAGCTGGACACCTGCAGCTCTTGTGACTCAAGTAAAACCCACAGCCAAAATTCTCCTACGAGAAGGGGAAGAGCCTGGCTAAGATTACTTTTCCTCTTTTGCAAAGGTGACTAAATACTGGTTTACTTAACTTCAGGCAGACAAGCTTAAAATAGTTGGATTGTGCTTTCCTAAAAAGGTACTGGTAACATCTGAATTTGAATTAATATTCCTCTTCCAAGAGTGTCAGTACTTAGAATGATTTCATTCAAGAATACAAAATACAAAGATTTTCATAACTTTGGTTTGGCGCTCTTCCCAGAGTACAAGTAGTCTAAAAATAGAGTCCTTATAAGATTTATCCCCAGTGCAGGGATTTTCTTCCTCTAATGGGGATTGCTCCTCCAATTCCGAGCTGCTAAAATTCTGAAGTCTGCTAGCAGAATAAATTGTTTCTGAAGCTGATTCATTTGCCCTAAATAATTCACACCATCATCCTCCAGCAAGACTTTTTGACTTAATGAATGTAATCTGTCAGCTCCTAGAGAACCTCAGTGTACAAATTGCCCTTGGAATTAAGTTCTCCCTTTTTTTTCCTTAACTGACTCCTCTTTATTTAGCTGGTATCAAAAAATATTTCCCCTACAGTTTCAGTTCCAAGTTTGAAAAGCCAGATTCACCAGTTTGTCAGCAGAAGGCTCCACTTGGCAGTAACCAGTGCATCTCAGTGAAAGTGCAGAGGATTCCACAGTGCCTTGGGAACAAAGCACACCCTGGAGGATGCACCAGCCTCTGGACAACTGCTATTGATTTACAACAGGCTCTACACTGGGAACTGAAACTAGAATTCAATATTCATTCCATACAGTATAAATATATAAAAATGAAAGCTCATGTACTTCCCAGAGTATACCACAGGCTTAACTCTGCAGCTCTTCTATCCAGAGAAGCAGCTCCAAGAGTTCACAAAGACATCCTGCCCAAAATACTAATCAAGAAAAGGGAGGCTGCAGACTTGAATCTGACTTTCTATTGATTTCAGCTGTCCATCCAGAACCACCACAACTGCAACAGGAAGAACAAATGTCAAGGTTTCCATCAATGGGAACAGCACTAGAGCCATCAGTCATGTAGCTCAAGGCACTGAACAGCACAAACTTCACTGAATGAAGCACTTGTATGCAGAGGGAACAAAGAGCAGTTCTACATAATGCCAGTCAATGTAATGTGTTTTCATAGCATGAAATGCCAAACTTAAAATCCCAAAATATTATATTCGTATAAGCCTCTCAAGAAGCCTGATCTCAAGATCAGTATTTTACTTACCAGAATGCAAAAAGTAATTCCCCCATTGCTCACACTGATGATACACCTCACACTGTGCAATTTCATTTTCATGATGTGGAAATGCAAGATCTATTCCACCGGTGTGGATGTCCAACTGCTTTCCAAACACTGCACTGTAACAATATTTTCCTGATCAGTAAGTAGAACACCACAAAAAACTTTTTGTAAAAAGAAATGCAGATAAGAAACAACATAAATTTAAGTGCACAATTTAGTAACTGCAGTTCTAAAACAAGACTTTACACATATCTTGGATACCAAAACTGCAGCAGAACTTGCATGGACAGCACTCGTACCTGTTCACAATCACTTCTCCTTAGTAGAAGCAATTATTTTTCTACCTTAGTTTAAAGGACAACAAGCAGGATGTCTCCTTTCCTTGTTCTGCTACAGTTTCAGTATCAGACAGGTGCCTTTATGTGCAAACCTAACAACTTATTTCTATAAATTTGGTATTACTCTTCCTTATCTTGTACCTTTTCTATAAGAATTCAGACAATAGTGTGTGCAGTCAGGTCAAGCTGGCCAGGTTAGCAACTTTATTTTGCCTATCTGTTAAACAAGGATTATACTTACAGCCTCACAGGGATGTAAGTCAACCTTAACTGCTCAGAAACCAGGAGTGCTCAAGCAGGGAAAGATGCAAGCCTACAAACACAAAGGCTTCCCATACATCACCTTAACAAGGTGCTCCTGGTAGCTGGCTAAACATTAATACTTTGGTCCCTTTTAGAGACAAAACACCCTGCTAACACTGTGCCACATGAGGGCTTTGCAGAAGCTGTTGGTGCACAGGAGAAAAAGACAAGGAGGAGAAGAGAGAAGGGAAGAAAGAGCAGGTGTCACCATCTCCCAGGTTCATCCTTCTCTGTTCCTGCCTGCTTCAAGACCAGCTAAAGCACAAATCTTCCCAGGACTGACCCTCACCTTCCCTTGTGCCACCTACGGAGGAGCACTTGCTGTTTCCTCCAACAAAACCACTGAGAGCTGAAGAGAGGTGAGAGCTGGATCTGCGCAATGCACAGGGACAGGAGGAACTGCCCACCTCACCACAAGGGAAAATGCAGAGAGATCAGACCTGAGGGGGTCAAAGCAGGGGATTCCCTCCTCCAGGGCTGCTCTAGAGACCAAAGACTCCACATTCACAGACTTCTCAAAATTAATTCACCTAACTCTGTTAAAGTGCTTTGACATACTTGGCAAGACAGACAGCTAAGTAAATATTGCCTAAAAATGGGCCTTCAACAGCTGACTGGGACAGCAAATTGTTTTAGGTCACTTACCAAAGTAAGCTCTCCATTTTTCACAGTCCAAGATTACTACACTTATGCTCTCCATGGGTCTGCTTTTATTGATATGGCAGGAGCCTCATCCAGCCTCAGTAAAATACATTTTTACAGAAAGAAATGCAGTCTATAAACAGTACTGCATTAGCAGACAGGCCATGTCGTAACTGGCATTTCTTATCTGTGCACTTCTGTCAGAGCCTGTACATCAAACACAGCATGATTTTGTGCACTTTGATTGCTTTAAGAGCTGCCTCACTATGCTGAAACTATTTACAGACAGAAAATCACCCTTATAAACACTTTTCACAAGTAGGCAGAAATGACTAACAATTGCAGGTGCACAAGAAAAGCATATGAAAGAGAAACCTAAAGTAGCTGGTTCCACCTCCTTTCAGCTTTAGCTGAAAATTTAAGCTCAACAAGGTCAGATCTAAATTATTTGTTATTAGCTTCCAAAAAAAGATCTGAGACTAATGCAAAACTAAGTACACTATCAATCTTCCAGGAGTGAAGACTTTTTCTCCTGTGGTGAAAATAAAACTTTAAATTAAGAGCAAATTACATCAAACCAACTGCAAGCAGAACACTACTCAGCAAGAAAGCTGAATAACACTTAGATTATTAGCATGAACATCCACAGCTGCTGTTAAGATAAGGCCAGAAATACACCCTGTCCTCCTGACACCTACATCCTGAACTAGGTCTGATGGAGACTGTTAGAAGTGGAAGGAAAGCAAATTGAAGAGCTATCATACCTTTCACCAGACCTTGAGTTACTCAGTTCAAGTTAAAAGACTGCTAATCAACAGTGTGATCCCATGTGCCATATTTTAAGCACCAAGTCTAACTCAAGAGAAGGTGTCAAAACATAGAGACAGCTGTGACAGAAAGGTGAAGCAGAGTTTATCTGGGCCACAAGTGACATCCCAAGTTGCATAAAATGGTCACATTAAAACCAGTGCTATCTATCGATCAGAAAACACTTTCAATACTGCTGCTACCATTCTACTGTGACTGAAAACAAAAAATAGCACTAGATTTATCAAAATCCAAGAAATCTGACCTTGATATTGTGGAACATTCAATGTGCCATCCAGGTCGTCCTTTTCCCCAGGGAGAATTCCAAGATAGCTCTTGAGGCTTGGCAGCCTTCCACAGGGCAAAATCTTTACCATGTCGTTTATCAGAATCAACTGGCAAGAATAAGTGATTTGTTAATGGGATATGTCTCAAAGAAAAAAAAACGACCAAATGAAAGCAAAAGGAAATGTGTGTTTAGTGAACTACTCTGATTTTAATCACCTTTAATCAACTTCTTTTCACTACAACTTCCCTCTCATCCCCCTCACACAGGGGAAAAGTGAAATATTTAAATATTGGAATACTGAAATACATTCCAACAAGCTACAAAAATGAATTCAAGATTCCTTAACATATTCTATCCTGTCCTATCAGTCCTTTTATCCTTCCCTGGTTGCCTGACTTTTCATTAATTTAGTTACATATCAGGCAGCTCCCCCAGGACAAACTGACTGCACTGCAGGAAAAATGGTAATAAAACGAAACCAAAACACACAAACACACAAACAAACACCCCATAATTTTCTTCTCTGGGACACAAGTACTTTATGGTTTAGATTCTGTAAAACAAAGCACACAAAGGTAAGAATCAAAACTATTCTTGGACAGTAGCAATTTTTCATTACCGTTTTCACCTATGAGTTCCCTACAAAGGTTTCCTCCCAGCTATATTTGTTCATTCCTTCACTATATTGCCAAGGATGCAGTCCTTTTTGTCACAATACTGCAGGACTCTTCATCTCTGCTGACTCCTAACCTCCAGTCAAATACACAGCACTCCCTGGCAAGAACCACAGAACAGGGTTCTGGACTCTGGACTTTCTTTCTGACAAATACATGACCACACATTTAGAATGATACAACTCAAAATTCCTAAGAACTGAAGAGACAGAAATATAACCCTAGTTTTATCCACTAAATCTTCACCTGGGCTCTTTCACTAGATTGCCAAGTTCTGACTGACCAGTATCTCCTGACTCCAACCCTCTTTTGCCCTTTTTTGAGTATATTGCTACAAAAGAGCACTCTTCAACTTCTCAGTCATAAGCAAAACAAGTCAAAATCTTTAGAAATAAGAACACACTTAGATGTGACTAGAGGGGAAGCAGGGGAAGCAGTCACAACTGAGGCTAGAAGGCACATCTGGGGACAGTCTAATCCAACTCCCTGCTCAGAGCACATGCAGCTACAGCAGGCTGCCCAGGATGGCCAGTCAGGCTTTGATTATCACCAAGGATGGAGACTCCACAGCCTCTCTGAGCAACATGGTTTGTGTTAACCATCATCAGGGTAAGAAAGATTTTTCTTAGCTTTAAATGGAATTTCCCATGTTTCAAGTTATGATTAGTGCCTCTTGTCCACTGAGAAAAGCCTGGCTCCATCTGCTCTACTCCATACTCCATCAGTATGACTACACAGGGGTAGGATTCCCCTGAGCCTTCTCTTTTCCAGACTGGGGGGTCCACACTCCGTCTGCTTTTCCTCATATGAAAGATGCTCCAGTACCTCCATCATATTTGTGGCCCTTTGCTGGCCTTTCTCCACAATGTCCACACCACTGCTGCTCTGGGGAGCCCAGCATCAGACCTGTATTCCAAGCATGTCTCACCAGTGCTGAGCAGAGAAGGATCAACTCCACTGGCTTGCTGGCAAGCAGATCAGAGAAGGATCACCTCTATAACCTTCTTCCCTGTGCAGCCCAGGAGGCTGCTGGCTCTCTGCAGTCAGTAATTACCTCTAAATAACCGTTGACAAGATGCATCCCTCTGTAAGCTGTAATGCTGAAACAACTCCCAAGCAGAACTGGGAGAAATTCTAGCTGCACCTGAGCATCAGCCTCCAAGGCATTTTCAGTAATTACAAACAGATTGTTTTAAATGATGAAATACTGAACTTTAGTTTGCAAAAGGATGCAGGAGACATGCATCAAATTCTCTGACACAAAGACCCAATCAGATGCTTACAGAAACTCCAGAGAGGTTCAGCAATCCTGCAAAGCAGGAACTGCAGCAACCTCCCCACAGCCCAGGGTACAGGCCCCCTCTAGCACAGCCTACGAAGAGATTGCTCACCCTCCCACAAAGAGACTGCTTAGCCCAGTGACAGGTAATGAAGGAAGCAATTCATCCAGTTAACTTCAGAACAGTGCAGCTGCCCCAACAATAACACAGTAGGTGAGGTTTCCTTGTGTTTGCCCTTGAGTACCTCAATGCTAGCTAGTGTAACAGCAAGAACACCATCTCACTGTGAAGTTTCTATGTACTACTGCCAAGTATTTAATTAAAATTGCTTAAGAATCCTAATTGTTCTAAGGTACCAGAACAAAAGTATAGAGGGAAGGATGAAAGGAAGAAAAACTACGTTTCCTCCCGCACTGGCAACAGTAAGTGCTTCAAAAAATAACAAATAAAGCACTGTAATCTTAATTAACCAGAAAGTTAGCTATACACAACGGGTTATAAAACTGTTTCAGACTGTTGAATGAAAGTTTGCACACAGATGCCAAACGCATTCAAACAGTGCATTAACAAAAACAAGTTGGTGCCACCAACTTACCTGCTTCATCTTGGGTATCAGGGTTAATAACAGTTAACACTCCGTATCTTTTTCCCCAGGATTTAACATCAAAATAAACATTGCCTAAAACAAAAGAAATGTTTAATTGTATAGCAAAGATGAGGCACATTGATAAGAACTTGGTAACATTTCTCTGAAAGTAAAACAAAGTGCCCTTCCACTCCCATTTGAAATTCTGATTTAGCAATTCAGAAATACTGCAAAAGTAGCAGCAGATGTTTCTATATTACCCAGCTTTTCAGTAACCTCTGTGCACATGTTCATTGTACCCACAGCATAACTTTGAATTCTGGAGATCTCCCAGGTTCTTCCTTGCCCATGCACAATCAGCAATCCCCTCCCTGACTGCAGCTCAAGCTACACCTCGTCCAGTTACAATGCACTTGTATTCTTTTATAACCACCAGTTCTGCTAAAAAGGAAAACCACACATTTTGCTTTGCAGACACATCTTTTACAGCAGATAGGAGATACATAGCTCCTCTTCAGAGATTCCTCCAGCTTTCTTGTAGAAACCAGTCCAGGATTTCCCCAAGGAGTTCAGACAGCAGCTTATTACAGTAAACAATTATATTAACTAATGAGCTACGTTTAACTTAGAAATTGAGTAATAGTTGTTCTGCCCACTCATGTCATCACAAACAATTCACTCACACCCTGTTAAGCAACAGAAGGAAAGCCTGGCACAGGGTATCTCATCTGATTCCAAAACAGGATTACTAAGAGCAGAGGCTTCCTATGCATCTGCTGAACAAGGAGTTACCTTTGTCAAAGTCTTACCTTGCGAGGTTGCATAAGCTTGTCCACTGGAAATTATTGTTTTTATAAAGGAAATTATTTGAGGAATATTGTCAGTCACCCTCATATATACCATAGGAGGAAGGACCTTAAAGAAAGAGTAACGTCTCATTAGCACACTGCCAATGAGTTCCTTCACTCTAAGAAACAAACTAAAAGAGCATTCCTCTCAATTTTATCTTCAAAGAAAGTTTCAGGCATCAAAAAAATTTGCTGAGTAACATTTAAGAATGCACATACAGAAAAAATATTTTTAGGGGTGGCAAAAAAAAACCCTGATTTTCCCCAGTGGCTCACTCCCTGCTTCTGACAGGGAGACAAGAAGCAAAGTCATCTGAACTCAATGAAAGATTCTGTGTTTCCTGTGCTTTCAATCAGACTACTTCTGCATTATAGTAAATATGCAATATCTGTGAATCAAGGATCTACTGAATATGAAAAAAACTGCTCCTACAGAAAATTAACTTGTTCATTCCAAAGCTCAGGATTGCTTCTCCCCACATTTCCTTACTCAAAATGCGTGCAGTATCATTCCAGAAGAATGAAAAAGTAAATCAGCACCCAGTTTCCAAGCAACAAATTTATTTTTTCAGCTCAAACTCTCAAAACCTGATTCTTTACCAAAATAATTGCTTAGAAATACTCTTAAATTTAGAATCTTGAGTATTTGTACCTTTAAGGCAGCCATATCTTGTTTAAAGTCTTCTTCATAAATACGAGCAAGAGCTACTGGCGATATATTCATCTGAAAAAAAGAGAAGCAGATTAGCAAATCATAAATCAGAGTAATGACATAAAATACGGCAATCTTTTCTCAGACAGCTAATAGCTAATTGGAAGACTTAGAGAGCCCCCAAGGTAAAGAGTCAGAAAGACTTATTAATCTAACATTGACAGGGAGGAGATGTAAGTTATAAATAACTTAGAAGTAGTATTTCATTTATGCGTCTCAATTTTCAAAATATTAATATATCTCTTTTAAGAGAAAGCAACCAAAGACTAAAATAATAAACTCCTTCTCTCTCTTATTTTTCTCCTCTTGAGAGGGTCCTTCATTTCCAGTGACAAAATGCACTACCATACAGAGGACATAAAAACTATTCAGCTTACTGGCAGGAAATACCAATACCACCTACGTGTCAGAAAGACAGATCAGAGACTTGCAGGATGAGACAGGATATTAATTTTCAGTAATTAAGAAAAATAAGCTATTTCTGAAGATTATGGGTACTCATAGATCTCAATATTGAAAAGCAGTTCCACGCTTTGCCAAGTCCAGTGTTTCTCAAGCACCTTCTCTGCATTTCTCATTCATGGGACATGAACAGGTTCCTCTTGCAGAGGCAATGAGAAAATGCAACCCAAAAAGAAAGGTACTTGCACATTGTTAGGTACTTGTTCTCAAATATTCAGAAGAGGCCAGGGACTGAAATATGCATGACAGCAAAACCTGCCCTAGCAAGCAACAGCATGGCATCAAAGCGTTACAAATGCATGCTTTTACATTTTCCCTGAGAACAAACTACTGAGGAGAAGACAACATACTGTCAGTCTCTCCATCTTGCAGGTAAGTGAATCATTAACAACATAAACCCCATTTCATCATTTCCAGTTCATTACTAGAGCATCTTTATGGGTTCCGACTTTGAGAGAGCAGGTGGGTATCACTGTTTGTACAAACTCCTGGACAAAGCAGGAGTTCTGGTGAAGACAGTCCAGATGTTTATGCATCAATGAAATGAGGATGATGCTCAGAAAAACAAAGACATGCTTCTGCCTACAGACCAGTGACTGGATTCATCTCCCTAGACAGCTCAGCTCCTTCTTTGATCAAGACAGAAACAAAGGTGCCTAGAGAAAGAAGATGAGGAATTTCCTCCCATCCAGATGGATGTTCAACACACAAAGAGACTCATCTCTATCTCAAAGAACCACTGATGGCATGCATCTGGTTCGTGATAAGCTAGTATGCAACTTTCAGGTTCCTCCCAGATGAACCCCACCAGGGCATGAAGAACAAGCTCAGGCATTTTGATTCTACCACTGTAATGCTTCAGGTGCACAGGTTCCAACAACAAAAGCAGGCTACTGAGGTAGAGGCCTTGGCCATCCAAACAAAATGGCTGAGCAAACATTTCAAAAAGTCACAAAAACAAAGCCAAGATGACTTCACAAAACCAAAGAATGTAGTAAAGCAACACATCTTTTAAGAACATGTCGTTTTCCTCGCCTCAAATATAAAATCTCTAAGATGTTCTGATAATAAGGAAACGTTTTAAAATGCAAACATAGATTTAAAATGCCTGCATTTTGGTGGGGGGTTGTTCTAGAATTCTTTACTGCCTTATAAAACTGCAAGTTAATGGACTAGGGAACAGACATATTCTATATGAGTTGTGTGCTAGTATTCATTTGAATGCAGGGGCCTATATTTAACTGTGAAAGTAACTGTTTACTTAAAGATAAGTAAAAGGAACAGCTGTCAAATTCTCTGGCTCCAAGAAACTATCTTAAAACTTGCAACTGCAATTCAATCCAACGCATTCACTTATGATCCCGAAGACATGAGTTATAGATTCTAAAATCAAATGCAACAAAAAGACTCAAAATGCAGAATAAAACACAGAATACATTCTTAGTACTTCAGGGTTCAAAAAGCGTTTTTAAAATAATTTCAAAAAATAGAATTGCAATAATCATTCATCAAGCTTATCTGGTAAAAAAGGTCAGATTAAAATTCAGCTGAGAATCACTTACTGCCAGTCCTATCAAGACTTACCCTAACACAAAACGTTAACTTTCCTGTAGGTGATAAACACAGGCCAGATAAAGCTTTCCAAGGTGCTGACATTGCAGCTAGATGGTGCTCGGCACCTTCCAGGAACTGCCCTTAGCCCCACGTGGCAGTGCTGTACGTACTGCCTGTGATCACGGCACACAGCACTTCTCCAGAACTCACAGAACCCTTCTGGCTGTTAAGTTTTGGGATCATTTCACTGTGCTGAGGAATCACGTAGGACGTTTGTTCCCTGCTAGCCTCTCGGGCAGGGGGAGGGAGCAGGAGAATCCCAGCTGTGGGTGCTGTAAGGTAGCCCCTCTCTCTGTCTCCCCCCCATCACACAGCTCTGTACCCATTACCCCCACACAGCCCTCCTCACCCCCAGATCCATTACAGCCACACTAGGGGACCAGAAATCTCAATATTTATTACCTACTAATTAAAACAAACATAACTCAACAAAAGAACCCCAAACTCAGGTTAATTTTGCTATATAAGTAGCTTAGAAAATACCAAAAGGGTAGTCAAAGACTGCAACAAACACCTACCTCATTGGCTCTTTTTATTATCTTGTCATCTATGTCTGTGATCCCCATCACCATGATAACTTCAATTCCAAAAAACCTTGTCATTATCCTTCGAATTATATCAAACCTAACATAGGAGCTGGAAGAGAAAGAAACGTGAGCTTTTGAACATATAGTAGTAAGAATAAACTTAAACAAAAATAACCATCAGCCACAGGGACAATCTAATTACCCCAACACTTGCAATGAAAAGATCTTCAGTGCAGAAGGTGTTTTTTCCAAAACCTTTTGCTACCTGCACAAAAGTCAAGCAAATTTCTCTTGAACTGGCCTACCCTCTTCTGGCATTAGTGACACATTACATCAAATTTTCTGAGTGCTTTCTTTTGTTGCATCTCTTTATTCAAAGGGCATCACAAGCTACATGAGCCAGGAGACTCTTTCAAAGCCAACAGGACAAAATAAGACACAGAGATCAGATGTTCTTGAAATACATCCCTTGGGCTTAGCATATCCTGACACGTTTTCAAAAGTCGTGCCACAGAAGAACAGGGAGAATAAAGCAGGATTCAAGTGACCTTTTCTTAGGATTGAGTAACAACAGATACCAGCCACCAATAAAGTTCTTAATTCACACACCACCACAGATCTTTTCTGATAGCAAAGAGTAGATGCTCTATAGGTTATTTTATTTACACTTGAGAATATAAGTTATTGTGAAAATTATTCAGGGCTTTTGTCACAAAGTAGAGAGTATTTAATGCTGATAGATTGATGGATGTAAAAGCTGTATAGAGCTGTTGTAGCTGCTTCTGCTCACAGACTCTCCATTTTTAATTCTCAAAACACTTTGAGTTAAACCCAATTACAAGGTGAAATACTAGAAAGTAACTAAAACCTCTGGGTCTGCCCAGCAGGATGATGAGAATCCTCAGCCGTTCTGGGCTCCGTTTTCTCCAAAGCCACAAGGAGATGGACAGACCTACAGGTTCCCATTTTACCTACAGCATCACACAAACTGCAACTCCCATGGCCATCAGAACAAAGAAGAGAAAGCAGCTACCAGAAATGGATTTGCATCATTCCCTGCAGGTGCCAGGTAGCACTAAGGTACTGATTTACGGATGCATAATATCTCGATGAAGAAAAATACTTTTTGTTGTTGTTTGCGCTGTGCTCATGCTAAAAAAAAGACTTTTTGAAAGCCTTGCTGCCAGGGAGATAGTTTTTAATGAATAGCAGCTCACTGGGAGTAAGGTTCATCAAATGTGGTGACACAATTCCATAAGAATATTAAATTGATCTTTGGATCTTGTTCAGAGGAACAACGCCAGCATCAAAAGCTTGATATTAGATTGAACAGCCCTGCAGTCACTGTTCCCAGAGCAGGCACAAATTTCACACTGTTCCTTCTCCTCTCATCTTCCAACTGAATTAATGGAAGAAACTCTGCAAGAACCAGAGTAGATTTCCTATACCTCAGAAAGCAGGGTCTTTACCAGTTCAGGACTGATTTTAAAAAAAAGCCAAAACAAATGGACAGTCAAGATTAGGGGGTAACAAAGCACGCACAAGAGAAATCTCTCGAGCTTGGTTTTACTCTTACTTCAAAGCGTTTAGGAACCTGGATGCTAAGTAGGCTGCAGGTCAAACCAGAACAATCAAGGTCAGAACCAGAACTGGGGAAAAAAATAGCATTATTTGCCTGTCTTACATTTTTCTCTACACAGAATGGGTGTTGGATATCATATAGAGGCAGACAGAGCATCTGTTTTTAAGACAGGAAGCACAACATACTAGAGAATGTTAAATTATTTAGAGAAATAAGAACTCCTTGTGGAATGGAAAGAGGACAGGAGAAAAATAATGCCATTATTTCCAAATTCTCCTCAAGGATCTCAAACTCATATCCATGATCCATTTCTGCTTTATTACCTGCTGCATTTGCTGCGTTTGACACAACTAAAATGTAAGACAGAGGGGGGAAAAAAGGGAATTCTAGTGAGAAGAGAACATGTGGCAGGAGTACAACAAAATGATGGTATTTAAGAAGAGCAGCAGAGTAGCAACAACACCACTCCATTTGACTTTATGCTATTTTCCAGTGCATCTCCTGGCCCTCAACAGCAAGCAGCATACATTTCAGCTGTTCTATGGTTGGACCTAGCTCTGGGAAAAAAAAGATACAATTTTTTAAAATAAATAAATAAATAGGACCATCCTGAACAAATCAGCTGAGCAACAGGATGTCAACACTGACATGTGTAAGACCAGAGATACTGCAAAGAAACAGCCAACTCCTCCCACACTGGAGGGTTTAACTGATGAGAAGAGAGCAAAAGTCTTCAGTGCAGAGACCTTGTCACACAACAGGAACCACACGAGAAGGTGCTTAAAGAGGTGCTAAAAGAATTAATTATACCTGGTGTATCTGCATGATACGCCAAAGGCAATATTCAGCACTTACCATTCTTCCTTAAATCAGCAATTAAGAAGTCAAACACGGGTGACACAGATGTATGGCAAACCTCAACGGGAAAGCTTAAAATTTCTAGTTTAGACATGGATAAGAAAAGATGGGTAAAAAAACAGGCAAGTGTAAGCAAGGCCTTTCTACTCCCTCTTTTAATCAAAAAAGTCTGAAGGCAAGAGAACCACTGAAAAAACAGACATTTAAAAGCTACAGAGAGCTGCAAGACCAAAGGGTGAAATTCTCCACCTCTACAAAACATTGTGGTCTAGATCAACTATACCCCTTAGGACAGAAGCACCTCCGCAATTCCCTATTACACCATGTCAGGGAAGACAGGCCCTACCACACTAGAGAACCTCAACTGAGGGATAAAGACAAGAAATTTATAGCCATCTCTTTTATATAGCTACTTTCAAGTGATGATTTTAATCATAATTATTTCAAGGTAAACTGTAATGGAGCCTTTATCACAACAGCTGTAGATTTAAATACACAAATTACTATGACTTTCCAAAAAAAATTCCCCTGAAGATACTAAACACAAACAAAAAGTCCAAGATATAATCTTCTTGATTCTTAGGTCACCAGTAAAAAGCTGGATCAGTTTTCTGCTAAGACTTGAGAAAAGCAAGGAGGAAAAGAAACCACCACATATACACAACAGTACAGAAGCATTAACATTAGCACTGACAACAGTACTTTTACATAACTGGTATTTTAAGTCTTCCTTTTTACAAAGCAAAGCAGTAGTTGTGCAGTTACTGCGATGGCTCAGTTCCACACAAGCAAGATTCAACACAAGTTTCTGAAAGAAGTTGAGACAGGACAAGAAGCTGTGAAATCCCTTACATTGAAAGGGAATTAATCAGTTACTGAAATGCACCCTATCTGATCTTCATATAGATGGCAATTATCTGATAAACCCCTGCTCTTCCAAAGAGCCAAAAACAACCTGCTTTTTAAGAATGCAAAGACAGAACCTTAAGAGCAGCATGAGCTGCTGCAACTCCCCTCAGTTTCACAGGAACAGCAGACATCCTGTATGTCTACTCATCAGGTATGCTGTTTTGAAACGAGTGGCAGCAACCTCCTCTGGTGTATTTAACATACTTTTTCAAAGTCACTTATAATGAAGCTATCTTATTGTTCTAAGAATCCTAATGAACAACAGAGAAAAACCTGTGCTGCTCTGGATTGGCTTTTTATTTTTAAACATAGTAAGCCACTGCAGCGTTACTATACAAAGAGGCCTTTAAGCTACCTGGACTTTCTGAGATCTAAGATCTGATGTGCTCATCTGCAAATCTTGAAAGTACCTTTCTATTAACCAATCCTGCATGGTGTTTCCTTGGTGCCAGCAGAGAGTCTGAACTAAACCTGAGGTGAAGCTATCTTTTCATACAGATGAGAGTCTCTGCTCCAGGATCATAACTCCTCCACACGAGAGGTCACGTTATGCTGACAGAATTTGAAACAACTCACCCTAACAAACAAACTGCACACATTCCTAATGCTTCTTCCCAAGACACAGACATGCACTCTGTGTCTCAGCCAGGCAGCAGAACCAACAGCCCCTTTACGAACTACCCCAGCCCAAGAGAAAAAAATACGTAACAAACAGACTTTTGCCCTTTGCACAGCACAGGAGGCAAAGGGCTGGGCCTCGTGTCACCAGTCACAGCTCTGTCACCCGGACACACACTGCAGCCTGGGGATGTCCAGCACTGTATATCTGCCTGGATCCCTCGGCACCACTGGCATGGGGATGTCCAGCACTAGTTTTCTGTCTGGATGCTTCCACGCTGCAATCCACGACTCACCAGGCGTGCCCGAGGTGTGCATGGTCATATACGGTCGGCCCACAGCTGTACCTGCAGAGAGGGGAGGCAAAAAGAATCAGAGAATTGTTAGGGTTGGAAGATCACACAGTCCAAACCACTCTCAAGACAGGGCACCTACAGCAGGTGACACAGAAATGTGTCCAGATGAGTTCTGAATGTTTCCAGAGGAGCCTCCTGGATAGCCTGTTCAGTGCTCTGCCACCTTCAACGTAAAGTTCTTCCTCATGTTCATATGAAACTTCGTATGTTTTAGTTTACGGCCACTATTCCTCGTCCTGTCGCTGAACAATGCCAAAAGGAGCCTAGCACTATCTTCTTGGCACCCATCTTTGAGATATTTATATGTATTGATGAGATCCCCTCCCAGTCTTCTCTTCTCCAGACTAAACAGGCCCGGCTCTTGCAGTCTCTCCTCTCAAAAGCGATGCTCCGGTCCCCTACTGACCTTTGTGACCCTTCCCTAGACCTCTTCCAGTAGCTCCACGGCTTTCGTGTACCGGAGCCCAGAACTGGTCACAGGAGCTGTTTCCGGACACAAACCGCTCCTGTCACCTCGCCACCCCCACGCCCGCCCGCCGAGCAGCAAGGCGCTACCAGGTCGCCACTCCTTCCGTGGCCAGCACGAGCGGCTCCTTGCTCCGGCTCCGGCTGTTGTAAGCCACGATCCCGCTGTCGCACCCCGCCGGAGGCACCCACTGCCGCCGCCGCGCCGCGCCCGAGCACCGCCGCGCCCCCGCCTGCCCCCGGCCGGCACCCGCACCGGGACCGGGAGCGAAGCCGAGGCGGCACCGCCGGGCCGCTGCCGCAGCCCCGCGCAGCATGGCCCGCACGCTGCCCGGGCGGGGAGCGGGCAGAACCCGTGCGGGTCCCGCCGGAGAGCGGGGCCGCCGCGGCCGCGGCGCAGGAAGGGGCGGGCCTGCGGGCGGGGCCACCGCCTCCCGCCGTGCTGTGCTGAGCCCGTGGTGCGCGGCTTGGGCCGGCCGGGCTGCCCTGAGACAGCGCGTACTAGCCTTGTGCTTCGGTATAACCCCAGCGCGCCTTCTCCTTAACGAGGTTTTAAGGGAGATGTTTGTAGGAAATGTGTGACTAATTTAGCAAAATGGTCTCCATTGTGTCAAGTCAGTTCGGTCACTTTGGGGAGTGAATCTATCTTTGCATTGCCTTTCAGGTCAGAGAACAGCTGGCAGCCTGTTAGCTCCTGAAAATAAAACATGGTGTGACACTCCCAAACTGGATAATAAATCAGAGTCTCAGAAAACTCTTATGCACCCCCCTGACTCCCACATACTTGTATAAAGCGTTACCTGACCTGGACATTTTTTTAAATGACAGCAAATGCTGCTGGGTACTTAGTGAGGTACCCTGGCCTTTAGCCCAGCTTACTGTCAAGGTCTGCTTCCTCACTGGGGATTTTTTTTTTCTTTTTTTCTTTCAGAGAAATGGAGCTTGGCTAGCTACAGTACCTTAAACCACTTGGGAAACTATAAGCTACTCAACTAGAGTGAATAACAATGTAATGGAACAGACATAAGGATACCAAAAATATTTTTGAACTAGTACCTTGTTTCCAAAAGTGACTATGAGCAGGTACCAAGGAAACAAGTGAGAATTCCACAAGCTTATCATCACAAAAGTGATCACGGGGATGGAACAACTATCCTGTGAAGACAGGCTGAGAGAGTTGGGGCTGTTCAACCTGCAGAAGGCTCCAGGGAAACCTCACAGCACCTTCCAGTACCTAAAGACGATTAAAAAAAAGGGGGAGAGCAACTTTTTACATGTACAGATAGTGATGGAAGAAGGGAGAACAGTTTTGAACTAAGAGAGGTGAGATTTAGATAGATGCTAGGAAGAAATTTCTTCCTTATAGGGTATGGAAGTTTTGGAACAGGTTGCTCAGAGAAGCTGTGGATGCCAAATCCCTGGAAGGGTTCAAGGCTGGTTGGATGGGGCTCTGAGCAACCTGGTCGAAGTGAAAGGTGTCTCTGCCTATGACAGAGGGGTTGAAACTGGATCATCCTTAAGGTCCCTTCCAACCCAAGCTTTTCTCTGATTCTGTGAATATTTTCCCAGATATTTTTCCAGCTTCCAACCAGATGCATCCTCAACTGAATGCCTTGTGATTTTTTTTTTTGCCTCATCCCCCCAAGTTTTTGGATCCATCCTTGGTAGATTGCTGTACCATTAATTTCCCCATTCTCTGTGAACCCACATCAATCCCAGGCTTTGCCAAGGAGTACTGCAGGTCTAGTGCCATCTTTAGGAAGCACCCTCTTGGCATGTGTCGAAGTCAAGGTCTGTGAGCTCCAATTGTGGCCACCCCTGCTCTTGTACGAGAAGAGAGAGTGAACTGCCAGTGCCAGCATATTGTCTGTCCTGCTCCTGACTGTCTTCCACACAATCCGCTAAACAGCCATTTTCAGGTCTCTCAGACCACTGTATTACCTGCTAAAGCACCTTGCTGGCCTTTGGGAGGAAGGTAATACAACTTGTCTGGACTGGATGCTGCAGGTCTGCCTGTGGTGAGCCCCCTCACAGAAGTGTTTGTATTGTTTCCTCTTCTACCTGCCAGGGATTACTTTATGGATTTTTCTCATAAGTAGTAAGATCATTTAAAATAATTGCTTTTACATAATACTTGATGTCTGCCTACATTTTCATTTTAGAGCATATCAGATATAAAGCCCTACCAGTGACAAATGTTTCCTTTTTCTTTTAATAGGTACTTTCCATAGAATTTGTCATTTAACAATCTTAACTTTTTGATCAAATAAGAAACCTATTTTATGGGCTTGTTAATTTAAGACTACCTAGGATGAAATTCAAGACACTATCCAATAACCTTTGTAAACGTTTGCTTTATATGTTTCTCAGGAAGCTTCACAGGCCAATTATTTCAGCTTCCAAAATGAGCTGGTTTTGATGTCCTGCTGTTCAACACACATCTAGTTAAGAGTTGTCATTAACTCTGTTGTCTTCTTTGTTCTGTGGGGTTCCAAGCACTTTGATAGAGTTCAAATCAATACTAAGTAACAATGGATGTTTTTTAGCCCTAATTCCAGGTTTAGCTAATCATGGATGAAACTGGCAACAGATCAGAATGCGAGAGCTTTTTCTTTCCCATTGGTTTCAGAAGGCTTAGTGTCTTTGCCCGCCAGACTGGCTTTTAACATTTAGTCCCGAAACCTCTATGTCCTGCTGTAAAATATAATTTTCTGATGGTGGGAAAAACCACAATTATTAAATGCCTGAAATAAACAGCTAACATCATTCACGCTTGAGATTTAATTTAAGTGGAACAGTGGAAAGTGTTCTTCAAGCAACAAAGTACAAAAAGAACCTAATTTCAAATAAAAGCAAAACTTATCCTGGTGGGTAAGAACCATAAATTATTAATGTTAAAAATACCAGCATTCTCAGAACCAACTGGTCTGTGGCTGTAAGCATACCTGCACTTTATGCCACCTATACTGCACCCTTACTCCTGCTCTGGGACATGTGCAAGGACACAAGAGTCATCTACCAAAAACGCAGAATAGCAGCAAAAGATTTGTGCTTCCACCTGGAGTGGAAGATGCCTTTGGAAGTTGCAAGAATTTCAAGGTACATATGATCAGTGCCAGGCCTGGGCCTGCTGTACTCCTGTTACCTCCGTACCTGCTGAATAGCCAGGAGGAGATGTGATCTGCAGAACAGTACAGCCCTTAGTCAACAATCCCACTGCAGCATGTCTGTCTGAGCTGCAGGTAAACTCTTGGTGTATTTAATACTGTCAGGTCATGTTCCCATGTTTTTCTTAGGAATCACTAAGGCTAAAACTTCCTTTAAATTAGAAACTGAAACTCTAAGGTAAAGAGGTAACTCCTGAACACCTTAGAGCGATCTCTATGTTTTCTGTCCCTTTATCTGCGTGTGTAAAAAGGCAACATTTCCCTTCCATCCTTGATCAAGAAGGAAGCCTGTTAGAAGTACAGCTGTGTGTGCTGTCAACCAGCAGTGCTGGCAACATTTCTGTGGTGGGCAGGGAGGATCTTGGGGGATTTTGGCTCACCTCACTCCTATATTTTCCAGTTTCCAGTCCCAGGAATACTGATAAGATTTGCCCCCAGAGGTAAGATCCCAGAGCATGTCTTGTATCATACATAAATAAAGCTAAAAAACAATTTTCTATTTCCCTTTATTACTAAGAGACACATGCTTTATATTGTTTTACAGTTTCCCTGCATCACAAAAGGTGCTGTATTTTTTCTTCTAAAATATTCAACCACATCATCTTAGAATTGTTGACAGAGGAAAAAGGTTGCAATTGGTGTGTTAACAAGAGTACGTTTCCAGTAATTGTGGCCCTTCTCAACAAATTCTAGTTCAGAAACCTGGCAAGGAAGCTGAACCTGAAAAAATATGGATGAGCTAAATCCACTGCAGTAGACTGAACTTCTGTTGGTGCTCAGTAGTGATATGTGATTATAGACACATTTTGACTTAACTTTTATGGTCCATTTACAAAATCTAGGTGCTTATTGGTTTGCTTCAGAATCTTGTTTGATTTTTAAAAGGAGACTAAAAATTGCCTTAATCTTATTACAAATGTTTGGCTCAGAAATATTATAAATTTTGAGTGGCCATTCCACCAAATATTCACAAGGTAAAGAGTATGTTTTAATAAAAGAGAAATCATCTTGAGAAACCTATTTGAAAAGAGTAATTCTGGGGATGGGGAGTAACACTGCAAAAGAAAATTCATTGGAGGACATACATAACAAATTAAACTTTCTTGCTCTTACCAAAAGACTATTAGCTTTTAGCACCACCTACTACTTTCAGAAAACCTACCCACCCACTGCTCTGACCTACATTGCCTGTTTTTCATCAGAAGTGTCTGGGTCCTGCACCACAGACAGAAACAAGTCTGAGGATGGGTATGAATTCAGGCAGGGTTCAGATTGTTGTCTTTGTCAGTGGTTTCCAACTGCTGAGGTATCTCTCTTGAAGAGATTCACTAAAGGAATATGGAGCCAATGGAATATGTTGCCCTTGATCCGTGTTCATTCCATTAATACTCTGGGACAACAGAGATGTACTTTTGCCTTGGCCTTCTTCTGCAATGCACATTTGCTTGTTCCAGTCAGAATTTTTTGGTCACCTTTAATGCCAGTGTAATGCTGTTTAAGCTCAGTATGCTTTGGAAGTGCACCAGTGCAGCAGGTGCAAGAAAAGGCAGTAGCCAGGAAACAGGTGTGAGAAGAGGCAGTGAGTGCAACTGCCTTGGGGCAAGCAGAGGAGGAGATGAGGTGTATCCAGTGAAATACCTGTTTTCTTACTCGACTGATAAAAAAAGGAGAAGTTTAGAATGGCAGGCCAATTAGGTAGTTTCCAAATGCCAGTTAGGTAGGCATTTGGAAAGTTCACAAAGTTCTTGAGCCTTTACTGGGAAGCAGAAAAAGGACAAACTCAACTAGATTTGTTTTCTAGATCTTAGAATCTATTCATCTGACATCATTTGGTGATATGCACAGGTATTTCTGGCCTAAATATCTATAAACAGTATATACTATCCAGGGCACATCCAATGCATATTGCATGAACGGGTGAACCATGACTCTGCTGGTCTTCGTACCTGAAAACTTCAGCTCTGCTCATCTTGCATGTTAATTGCTTGTACTTTCATTTCAAAACTTTCGACCACAAGCAAAATGAACAGACTTGTAAAATTCTATTACCAACATCCACATAAGCATGAATTTAGCCTCATAAAGAATAAACAGACAAACAAGCAAGGAAAAAACTCTCCAAGCATATGTAACTATAGAAGAGGGATTAAGCTATTAAATGGTGTGGAAACAGCAATTCATTAGCAGGAATAAACCCATCTGATTCGTCTGTACTATAACGTATAATGACAAATGATCAGAAGACACTATCTTTTGTAATAAACAGAGACACAGCTGTAATGATTACAATAGTATTTCATATAGTAATATTCAGCTAAGGCAGAGAAGGAGAAAGGAGGCAGCCAGAATTCCTCGTAGCAGCTATGCAGTGTGTGCATTTGTGGAACGTTTGGAGGTTTGGGATTTTATCTTCCTCATATCAAGTATTTTGAACTTCATGCTGATGAGCTGGAATAACCATAATTCCTGGAACAACTATAATTACTAAAACATTTCTATTATATGAAGTATATTTTGTATATACACACATTGTATATAACACAGTAGTTGTGCAAGTTGTTGATCTGGTTATAAGTTCCCTGGATTTTAATTGCTGTGAGTTTAGATCTATAGTAAGGCAACAGCTTCAAGAAACTTCTGAAAACCTCAGATATTTTGGGTTCTAAAAAGGAAAGATTTCTTATAAACAAAGCAAAGGGGCTTGGGAGCCAAAGGAGAACAGATATATACTTTTATCCTCCAGTCAAATATAGGAAATAGCAAGAAAATGAAGCCCAAGAGTCTCTTCCTTCTTTGACACATGACATTCACTTCTACTTGTGAATTCTTCTCCAGGGTAAGAAATGGGCCCCCAATATGAAAAAAATATCTGAAACCCTATTCAAAATCTCCCATCTCCCACCTATTGTAGTTCAGAGGCAAGAGGCCAAAAGAAGAAGAAAGCAGAGAAGAAGGAGGAAAAGCAGAGATGGGCAATGGGCATCAGCTCCTGGCTGCTGAGCCTAGAGGGGTGTATGGAGAATTGATATTTCTGGGTACAGATATTTGACCACAGCGCTATACAAAGCACTGAGCATCACCTTTAAGAGCTGTAAAAGAGAACCTTCAAAGTGGATACCAAATGCATTCTCAGGGGAGCTCAGTCCCTTCCTGTCCCAGGGACTTGTGTGAAGTCTCATGATGATTTTCTCTCTGTCACTCTTCTAGTAACATATGAGAAGCTAACAGAGGAGGACATCGTAGACAGCACTGTTAAGAGCCAGATGATACAAAGCTCTCTAACCTCGGCATATCCAAACTATCAATGCTTTTGAGGAGATTGCTGAAACTTAGTAGGCTACCATTACTTTTCAGCGTTTCTCTTCCTAAATTCTTTTTCTATTAAGAGCAGGGAAAAAAAGTTCCTGTTTAGTAAATTAGCAGGTACTTTTACAAACTCTTATCTTATACGTGTAATTACTTGTGTGTGTTTAGAATGACGATTACCTTTTTTGCAAGAATGACTCTTTTTAGGACTCATCTGTACTCTTTTCAGATGTCTTGCCTCTACTAAGTCATAATTATTGGCTTGGATTCTTAACTACCCAGGGGACTGTTAACTACCTTCAATTGCTAACAGTGGCTCACCCTCTTGAAGGCGAGGGTGGAACAGGTTCTAACTACCAAATTGGTGCCAACAATCTAGAATAGGTATTCCCAGGCTACTGCTGCCAACTCCCTCTCTATGCCACAGTAAACCAGAGCACACAGGTCCAGAAACTGGCTCGGAGCACTGCCCAGATGCCATGGTGCTTCTAAGTTAAAAACCTGAGATCCTGTATATGTGAGGTTTACTTCAGCAACTCCTTTTTTTACAGCAGCTCACGGAAACAAAGTGAGAGGAAGAAAATAACGGGAGAACTTACAAGGATCTTCAGAAAACAAGGAAGTGCCCTCTGACATCTGCCCCAAACAGCAGGTCGGTATCAGTTCAAAGTTTGGTCTATGGTACCGTCTCCACTCTTCAGAAAATAGTTGGGTGCACGTCTCCCACTGGAGGCTAGGAGAGAGGATACTGGAAATATTGCTAAACAGCTGCCTGTTCTTCCCTGAAACCCCAGCCCTGGGCGTTCACGCACCAAGCTGACGGCAGCAGCAAGAGCACTGAGCAGGGGCTGAGACGCCGAGGTGCCCAGCCAGGCCGCCGCTCCCTCCGAGCTCAACGCCAGGGCCTCACTGAGCAGCGACTGCACCAGCGAGTCCGGGCGCTCACAGCTGATGACTCAGTCTCCCCTAAATTAGGGGATTGACAGTGACGTCTGCTAAAAAAAAACAAGAGGCAGAAAGCGCACGTTGTTTTGATTCAGCAGAGCTGGGTAGGTCTTTCAGGCCCGCCTTCCCCGCTCCTCGCAGAGCCGGGTGCCTGCAGGGTCCGGGACATGGCAGAGACTCCTGGACACAAAGGCAATGCTGACCGACAGCGGGATTCCTCCGCACGACCCCCGGGCCACTCTGGCGGAGAGAACGCGGGCGGCACAGAGCTGTACCCGGGTGCCCCTTCTGCTCGTCCTGGCCGGCAGTGAGCCCTCTCCGCCGGCAACCATGCGGGGCGGCGGCGTTCCGCCGCTGGCCTCCTTTACAGCGCAGCCCCTGGCGGCGTCCTCGGTGACCCTTCCCTCGCCATGGCGCGGGACAAGGGAGCCGCAGCAAACTCACTCGGCTACCCACCCTCCCTCCTTCCCTTTTCCTCCCCTCCCGCCTTCCAGGCAGCCCTAACTCGCGCATGCACAACCGCCCGGAGACCGCTGGGAAACGTAGGCGCGCTGCGTCCCTAACGACTCCATTTTCTCCCTGTCGCCAGACAAATCGCGCATGCGCAGACCCGCCCCCTCCCCTCGGGCGTTACCGCCCCGTCTGCCGCGGCGCGCGGTATCCCGGGCAGCGGTGTCACAGCGGGGATTGGCTGAGGAGGCCGCGGGGCGGGACGCGAGGGGCGCGGTGATTGGCTGGGGCGGCTGTCAGACGCCGCGGGGTGATGGATGCGGGTGCCCGCTGAGGAGGGAGGGACGAAACGCTCCCCGTTTCCCCTCGGCGGCCAGCACCGCGCCGGGCACAGCCCTGCCCGCAGCGCGGGGTGGTGTCGCATGGTTCTCAGTGTTCCTTCTCCTAGGAAAGGCCTCGGAGCCGCTCCGTCTCGGGGCGAGTTGGCAGGAGGCGAGACTCCTCCAAAGTCCCGGTACCCTACCGCAAAAGCATTCACTTGCCCCCGCGATCCCCCAGCGTCCCCGCGGGCCGCTCGCCTCCCAGCCTCCGCACAACTTCACCGGAGCCTCCGCCTTCCCCGGGGCTTCCTTCACTCCACGCCCACGCCGGCCCTGCGCCGCCCGCCCCCCGGCTCGGCCCGCATCCCCGCTGCCTTCCCTCCCTCCCCAAACGTGAGTAAGGGAGGCGGGACGATGGATATGCGGAGGTTCCGGGCGGGGGAAGGGATTGAGTGTGTGCGGTGAGTGTGTGTGTGAGTGTGTGTGTGTGTGTGTGTACACAGCGCTGGGAGAGAGCGCATGCGCTTTGGCTGGCGGGGCCGAATGTTTCCCAAGTGTTTGAAACTGGTATTTGGGTTTTCCACGTTGGATCTAGCGCGGCGTATGGGAGCGAGGAGGCTGCGTTGATATCGCCGGGGAGCGGCGGCGGCGGCGGTGAGGAGGAGAGCGGGGAAGGGGGGAGCGGAGGAGAAGCGGAGCAGAGCGGCGCTGGCGCAGGCAGAGGGGCTGCCGCTGCCTCTGACAGACACTTTGCAGAGCACATTTTGTTTCCAGATTGTTTCGGAGGAGCTGGTTTAAGCCCCCCTCTTTTCTCCTCCTCCCTCCCTCCCCTCCCCACACACACACACACACAAATCCCTCTGATTGTTCTTACCACCTCCTTCGTGAATTACCCACAACGACAGCCATTCAATCAGCTGCTGCTGGCTGTAGGGGACTAGCGGAGGGTGTGTGTGTGTCTCTCTCTCCCTCTTTTTCACACAAGAGGAGTCAGATGTAGCTTCCCTCGGTTTTTTGGGGGGGAGCTACCGAGAGAGGTGGGCAGGGAGTGAGACCTTCACCGGGGTTACCGTCTTTGAAGGGAGCAGCACTTGCTCTCACACAGAAAGGTGTGGGGAAGAATTTTTGTTTCTCTGCCGGATGAAAATGTTGAGTCCTGCAAACGGAGACCAGCTTCACCTAGTGAACTATGTGGAGGATTATCTGGACTCCATCGAGTCTATGCCCTTCGATCTGCAGAGAAATGTCTCCTTGATGAGGGAAATTGACGCCAAATATCAAGGTAAGTGCTTTCTATATATGTGTGTGTCCGTGTGTGTGGTTCGGGGCTCAGGGGGGAAGGGTGTCTTTCTTTTCTTTGGAGCCGAGCCTCGGCTCCGTTTGCCCCTCTGCACCCCACAGGGATGGTAGTTTTATTTTTTGGAGGTAAAAGGAGAAAGAAAGCCGGGAGGGAAGATCCGAGGAGAGAGAGGGACTGATCTGCAGCGTTAGCTCTTGTCATGGGGCGGAACAAAAGGTCTCCGGCTTTTCTTATTAAGCAAGGACTCTGCTTTTCTGTGTAAATTGCTGGCCAAGAAGGCGGGGGCAGGGAAGTGGGGTGTGCGGTGCACAAAGGGGGGCCGTCCCTGGCCGTGGGGCTGAGGTGGAAGGGTTTAGGGGTACAGAAGAAAGTGCTGGGTGGATAGAGGGGGAGAGATTACAGCACAACATTTAGGAATGTACAGTATTCATTATGGCTGTAGTAGGGGAGAGAGGCAGCTAGTGAAGGAGGGAGGGAAGAAGGGAGGGAGGAGAGGGGTTTAGGCGAGAGTGGGGGGCAGGGTGTGCTTTCTTCCCTCCGTCCTCGGTGGGTTTCGTTTCACCCGGTGAAACAGCCCCGCTCCGTGGGGCGGGGGGGCCGAGGGGGCAGGACCGGCGTGTGCGGTGTGAGTGGGGGGGGAGACACACACGGTCGCGTTTACGGCTGGGCTGAAGCGCCCCCTCCCCTCCCCGCGCTCGGGGCACGCCGTCCCCGTCCCCACGGGCGGAGGGAAGGAAGGGGAGGCCGGTTTGCGGGACTCGGGGCAGCTTTGTCACTTGGTCGCTGGCGTCCGCTCGGGAAGTGGGGGGGGGGGGGGGACGGGGGGGGGGACACGACACTCTTTATTTTATTCTGTGCCGCAGGTAGCGGTGACAGCCGAGATGCCGGGAGGGGGGACCCCCTCTCTCTGCCCTCGCCCCGTGCATGTGGCCTTAGGGGTGGTGGGTAGCGAGCCCTGCGTGCCGTTGCCTCAGCCGCTCCTCGGGCAGCTCGCCATGAGAGCCCATCAGCTCCCAGGGGAAGGGTCCGGGGGAAACTTCCTCAGGAGCCCGCGGGGGCTGTCGGGGGCGGGAGGAGAAGAAAAGGGCAGGGCGAACATCGCGCCCCACAAAACCGCGTCCAGCGGGCACCTCCGCGCTGTGCTAGGAAGGGGCGTCTGTGCTCTTTTTATAGACACCCCTCGTTTGCATATCGCCGTTCGCCACGCCCGTCGGGGGCGCTGATAGGGCGGGGGCGGCCCACGGGCCGGCCGCGCCCCGCCTCCCCGCGCGGATTGGCTCCGGGGCCGGGCCGACCCGTCTCGCGCCCCCGCCCCCTCGTGACGTTTCGAGAAGCAACTTTTCCGTGGGGTTGATTTGAATATCTCGGCCGGCCCCGGCCGGCGCGCTCTGATTGGCCGGGCCCGCGGCAGGGGGCGGGGCAACCTTGGCGGTCCGGAGGGTGACTGACGTGTCCCGGCGTGGGGGGGGGGCGCCGCTGCTCCAGCCGCGCCTCGCTCGTGAATGGCCAGAGGGGGCGGGCGCGAGCGCGCTCCCGCCCGTCGTGATTGGCCGCCGCTGGGTGTCAATCACTTGTTTGTTTCCCCGGGAGGGTCTGTTCGCCCCGCTCGGGACGGCGGGGGCGGGGCCGCCCCGCCCCCCCCCGCGCCCCCGGGACCGCCGCGGGATCGCCCCGGTTTCCTGCCCGAGAACAATGGCGGCTCCGTCACCTCCGGGGTGGCCCCGGGCGCCGCAGAGGGGCGGGGAGGGGGCCGATCCCTCGCCCGTGTCCCGCTCGCCGTCGTTCCGCGGTGTCTCAGTCCCGTGGGGCTGCGGAGTAGAGCTCTGGCGGCACGATTTCCCCCCGGTTGAGTGGCGCTTTCAATGCCAGGAGTGCGCGTTCGCCAATCGCTGAGAGCGCAGCTTTCCGCTCCCGCCGTTGCAGCTCGGCGCGGGAGCGCGGTTTCCCGGAATTCCTGCCGTGAGCTGAGCTCCCGAGGCTGGCAGCGGCAGCCAGCCCCGAGCCGCAGCATCGCCGCCCCGATGGTTCTCTCGGCCCCGAGTGAGCAGCGCGCTCCCGACTCCGGTGCTGAGCAGCCTCGGCTTTGCGGCAGCTCCCGCTCCGTGTCTCACATTCCAAACACGCCCGTGCGGGCCGCGCTCGGCGGCGCTCGGCAGGACCCCAGCCTGCAGCCACGGCTGCTGCTGCCGGGCGGGAATGGCAGTGTGCCGTGCTAGGACCGAAGTTTTCCCAAGGCCGAACTTCAGTCGGTGATTGCTGTGTGCTGTTGAGACTGTTCTTCATGCAGGATGCCCGCCCACCCACCGGATTCGGATGGGTTAAACTGATGACATCAGTCAAGTGCCAAAGCTTAAAGCATAAAACTTTTGCATTTCAGCCGCTGAAAATCATTAACTCTGCTTCTTCAGCCTTCCTGAATGTGGAATCTGCTGTATGTTTGAAGGATCTTTTGGTGGCATCTTGGGTTTGGATTTCTTTTTGGTATTTTTTAAATTGTTGTTTTGTGATTTTTTTTGTAGGTAAAAAGCAAAAAACCCACCAGTTGCTTAAAATGGATAATAACATATCAGAATGCTGATTTGGTCAGATAGGTTATATTGCAGAACCAGCTGACAGGTTGTGCTTAACCAATGTGTGAAGCACAAGCTGCAGCTCTAAATCTGAAGTGAAGCTTGCATAATATTTCCACGTCTTCACTGGAAATCATGTATGTTTAAAAACTCTGCCCAGGAAAGACAAAACCCAAACCACAGGGTAACTCTTGGTTTGCATATGTGTCACATTCTCCTATTAATAAATAAATAAGTAAATAAATGAATAAATGAATAAATGAAAGTTTAAAAAAGTTTTGGTAATGCCATTTGCATGTATGAGAGATCCTGGTTTCTGTTTGATGAATTGAGGTCAAATTTTATATCTCAGTGTATTTTGCTTCTCTAAGATAGACTGCTCTAGCCCGTGAGAAAGGGAAAATTCAGAGGAGAAAGGAGGTGCGGGAAAAACATTCCATATGTTTTTGAGGACTTAATATGGAGTGCTGAGTGTCGCATATGCTGTAGATGATTTGTGCATTATAATGAAATTCAAAAACATCTTAAAAAATAGGGTTTCCATACCCATTCTTGAAACTTTAGGTACTTTGTGCATTGTTGATTTTATAAACTGTTAGAACAATCCTTGTGCAATTCAGATGTAACACATTTTAAAGCAGAAGCTCTAGCTGCTCCCATTGTTGCCTATCATCTTTAATGTTATCCTTTAACTTTACCTCCCGCTCTGCAGTAAATATTTAATGTAGATGATATTTTTGTGTTTTTAAACGTAGCAACATGTATTTTACAGAAATATAGAAGGTATAGGTAGGAAATAATTTAAACATCCTGGATATTGTAATCCTAATTCTGTAATGGAGAGATTTACATGGCCTCAGATTTTTCAGCAGAAATAGCTTGACAGTATTGGATGAAATAGTTTTGGGTCCAGACCACGTATTTGGTGCCTCTGCATCTCCTGTCAAATAACCCAGCAGTGTGCCTCTACACTAGTTTGTGCTTTCTTTCTGTCCCACTCCCTTTCTCCCACTCTGTCATTCACTGAAAATGTTAATGTTGTTATACAGAAAAAGTCCATTAATTTCCCCTCTAATTTTGCAGTTAACCTTGGAACTTTTGATGGTATGTGTATTGGTTTAGTTAGTTCTTTTTAATTGCTGAAAAGTTTAAAAAGAAATATTATCAACATACATAAAAAATTATTTAGTCACTTTTTTCTTCTAAATAATCATTTGCATTCCATTCCTGTGGGACCAACTAGAACAAAAGTAGTCTCCAGTGGAGCCATGAGATGCCTGTTAGATATGAGCTTCAGGGAATCTGTCTTTGATCAGTACTGTATGTTACAAGAAGTTGTTGCTGGATGGAAGGAAAAAATGGGAGGTTTTGTTTTGCCATTCTCCCTGTCAAAAATATTTATAGTTTTTATTTCTTCTTTGCAGAGATTCTGAAGGACCTGGATGATTATTATGAAAAATTTAAACGGGAGACAGATGCTGTGCAGAAGAGAAGAATGCTGCACTGCATACAGAGAGCCTTGATTCGGAGTCAGGAACTGGGGGATGAGAAGATCCAAATTGTCAGTCAGATGGTGGAGCTTGTTGAGAACAGAACAAGGCAAGTGGACAGCCACGTGGAACTGTTTGAGACTTGTCAAGAGACTAATGACACCACTGGAAACAGCGGGAAAGCCAGCCAGGATAAGTCGAAGAATGAGACAATCGCACAGGCTGAAAAGCCCAACAACAAGAGATCAAGGAGGCAAAGGAATAATGAGAATCGAGAAAATGCCTCAAATAATCATGATCATGATGACATCACCTCAGGAACACCAAAGGAGAAGAAAGCAAAAACATCCAAGAAGAAGAAACGATCCAAGGCTAAAGCAGAGCGGGAAGCTTCTCCCCCTGACCTTCCTATTGACCCTAATGAGCCAACATACTGCTTGTGCAACCAGGTCTCCTATGGAGAAATGATAGGATGTGATAATGATGAGTGCCCCATTGAATGGTTTCACTTCTCTTGTGTGGGACTCAACCATAAACCAAAGGGCAAATGGTACTGCCCCAAATGTAGAGGAGAAAATGAGAAAACTATGGACAAGGCATTGGAGAAATCTAAAAAAGAAAGGGCATACAACAGGTAGTTTGTAGACTTCTCATAGTGAAGGAAAAAACCCACCAAACCAGTGTATTTATTGTCAGTGTCACCTTTGTTGAGGTGAAAGGATTGTAAAATGTATATTTTTAAAGGAAGTTTAAAACTGAACCATTCCTGTTACAGGGACGGCAATAAGAAATTTTGGTTTTCATTTGGTAAGCTGTAACAAGAATGTGGTCTGTGGACCAATGTATTCCAAAAGTAAAATTATAAGAATATTCGGATGTTTCTTAAAAGATAAATTAATTATTTTCATTATTTCTTTTCTCTCTCTCTCTCTTTTTTTTTTTTTTTTTCTTTTTAGTGCTGGTAGCACTCTATCCATTAAACTTTTGACACATATCTCTGAAATGTAATTTTGTTTTCTTTAATGAAAAATGTTATTTACCTTTTGAACAAAATTGTTAAATACTTTAACCACCTGGCTGTATCTGAATAAAGCTGCAATACATTGCAAATGTAACTTCTTCTGGTGATAAGCAAGGGCAAACAAAGGAGGGTAAAATTTGGTTCCTGCTACAAAGTGTCAGTATAACAGTTCAATAGCAAATGTTTAAATAGGCTTAGAGGATTATTTTTTAAAACAAAAGGTTAATGGTTAAATTTTAAACAACAAATATTTTATATGCTGGCCAGGTACCACAAAGGCCATTTTAAAATGATTGAATATGTTTTATATTTAACCGGGAAGTGGTTTAGTAATGAGACATAACATAAATGAAGCTTTATACTGTCACAGATAGTGGTGTAGCAATCCTTAATTTGTTTAAGTTGTATAAATGTACATTTTAAGTGGAGTTGCACTTACTGTATTATACTTGGAAATGCAGCCAAATGCCATTGTGTAACCAATGTGCATTTCCTGCTGTATGTATGAAAATTGTACAGATGTGATATTAAGAAATAAATGAAATGACTTTGACAGTTTGCTTCTTTAGCAATCTTGTTTAATGATCATTTATTTAGGTCAAAAAACCAATACATTCATCTTTAACCTCGGCAGCTCCAGCAAACTGCTGCTGGGAACCCTGAAACTGTTGTAGTGGTAACCAAATTACAGTTCTGATAATGAATCTTCATAAAGCACATGGCCAGCTAGGTCGTAGGAAAGCCAAAAAAGCATTTAACTTTTCATCCAAATCTTCTCATTTTGTGCTTGCAGTCATTCCCTGACCCAGACATTTATCTGAAAATCAATAGTACAGAGCTGGTCTCGTTCAGTAGTTTTAATGCTTTTTTCACTGTGGGTATAAATGGCTCCATGTTTGTTATTGGGATCTTTTGCATTTTGGCATTTTCAAAATATTACTGCAGCGATTTCAGGGCAGGCCTTTTTATTCTTCATGGTCATCCCATGCAAAAATGTACTTGCTATGGTACCATAGGTGCTATGACACATACCCAGTGCTCTCTCTTCCCTTGGATGGATAGTGAAGCTTGGTCAGGCTGTTTCCTTCACCGGCATGGCTGGAGGGGTCAGCATTCTGGCTGAGCAGATTCCATCTCCCTACCATCCTGTGGGCCCTCATCCAGGTGAGAAGGGAATGGGACCAGCAGTAGGAAGGCCATGGAAGTGAAGTTTGTGAAATCCAGTGGGTCAGGCAAAAGACTTGCATAAAAAGATGGGAGCCTGGGGTTGTTTTTTCATAAGAACATACCCTTCTCAGTGTGTAATGGTGGTGTTTTGTTTCCTGAATAGTGGAACTGTACCACTGAAATGATGCCTTTTCCCCTCATGTATTCCAGAAGATCCTTCCGTAGGAAGTAAGGTTTTGGATCTAGCTGAACACAAGACAGCTGAAGGGGTTCAGTGTTTTCTAAAGATGTACTGATAGGCCCCAAAATGCACTGCATCACTTTGCATGGATATTCCCTGCCAGACAGACCTGCTCACAGTGACAAGTAGTCCTGTTTTACTTCTAAATAGATGCACTAAGTGTGTGCTTCTGCATTCGTGTTTCCAGTCCCTACAGACTGCTGCGTTACACTGAGCCACCTGTGCCCAAGGCAAGAGCCTGCTCCAAATCAGTCTCCTGCTCCTGGGGTGGTTTAGGGTTGGTGTGTAATTTTTCTACTCTCTTACCCTTCCTTCGCCTTTCATCTTTTCTCTAAAGCCATTTTCCATTCCCCATACACACTTACCAGTCTTTCCCGCTCCTCTCTCCCTCCACCTGCTGCTGTTGTGGCTGATGCTGATGTTTCTGGTCGTTTCTGCCTCAGCTGTTCTGTCGTTCTCCCACCAGCCTATGCTGAGAACATCAATACTTAGCAGCAGGACTGTACTAGCAAAACCCCAATGAAACTTTATATAGGAACTGGTACAGACAAGGTTTCAAACCAAGCCTTTTTCACAAAACGTCTGCACTGATTCTGCGGGATATTTTGAATGTGAAAAGCCAGAAGGAAACAACAAAAATGCAAAAGAGGATAGTAAGAATGTTCAGCTATAGATGGATCAGTAGAGGCATATTTACCCTGCCCTTAAATATTTCCAGCTACTGAAGGCTGGCTATGGTCTCCTGTTTTTCAGCCTTGCTGGAGACAGCTGCTGATCTGTAAAGCAGCTTGGAGTTAACATCCCTTTCCACATTTTTTCCCAGGCTTGTATTATCTTCCCAACTCAGCTCACCCTGTTGCAGGCTGCAGCACTGTTGTGCTCCTTGGCTCTGGGCGCTGAGTGGACTGGCAGGGCACGGGACAGCCTAACAGGTCTGGTTTCAGTCGATGGACACGATTAGTTGGATGCAAGGGACTCTGCAGTGGCACTAAGCTCTTTGTTGATGGAAGTGGAGCCATCTTGTGTTCTACTGACACACTGCCAAGGGCTGCGGACTGTGCAAACTTTGTCCTGGCTTTGGTACTTTGTCTAAAATGCTATCTTAGTTATTCGCAGTGAATTTAATGGCCGCCAGAAACTTCCATCTTTCAAGCCAGTTTTTGTTATTTCTGAGTGACAGATCAGCTACTTTGCAAGCTTCCTTATTTTGCTCAGCAGAGTGTTTCAGGGAGATCATCCCCGGTTTGAGAAAACATGTGACTCTCTTGGTGACCCTTTCCCACTGAGGCTGCCAACAAAAAATTTGAGTGAGAGGGAGGCTCTTCTAAGAGCTGAGCTAAGGCTTCATCTCTATTTCCCATGAGTTAGTAAACAGCTCTCAGGTGTTGTAGCATTAATGCAAAGTTTAAAAATCATCGGGTGTTTGCTGAGGAGGAAGTCACAGCAGCAGGAGTCACAAACTTCTTAAACTTCTCATTGAATTCATTCAGGCAGCTGTAATTGCTGCTCTTCTGTGTGGTAGGGGTAGCAGATATGTCTGTATTGTGTTGCTGAACTCTTGAGCTGATGATAAAGTCCTTCCAGCTACTGAAAAGCACAAGTTCAATACTCAAGTCAAGGGAACCGAGAGCAGCCCTTGCCCTTGAGTCGTCCCTGTCCTCGGCAGCACATTTGTTGTGCAGTGGGGCAGCTGGCAATGCAGAACTGGTGCTGGAGGCATGAGCTGGGGGAAGTAAAAGTCATCAGTCAGGGAGCCCTTTGGGTGCTATGTCAGCTCCAATTGCAAAATGTTCCCAGCAAGTTGAAAAGAGCGAGAGAACCACTGCAAGCCTGAACCAGCAGAGCAGAGCATCAATTTCAACAATTAAACCATCTGAAAGCATCCCAATCAAGCAGAACTATTGTCTCCATTGAGCAGAGCAACCTTGACCATGCGTATCATTGGGTTTAAATAAGTTTCTTACTAATTAAGCACAGTTGCTGATAACCTGCATCCTAATTTCTTGGAGTCTGCAGAATAAATACAATCGAATTGGACTGCTCCACTATTAATTTTTGACAGGGTATTTTTAGTTAATCTTTTAAATTGTAATAACAGTGAAAGAGATACAAACACTGTAAACTATTTCAAAGAATATAATAAAAACATTCTGTAAGAGAAATGCTTCAAAACAATATCTTTGTAGTGAATTCTGTTGTTTTAGTTAGATTTATCATCATTCTCATGGCCTATATGCTATATGTACATAACCCCCACCCGCCCTTGTGCAGGAATTGCTCAAAATAGCTAATAATTTCTGAGTATGAGAAGTAGTGAGCAAAAGTAGTGTGAGTATCAAAAGAGTGAGTACTGTAATGTCAAAAAATAATCAAGCTAATAATGATCTCTGAAGTTTCCTACCCTCCCAGCTGTTACTGAAGTCCCAAATGCAACAAACAGGAGGAATGATACAGTAAGGAAGAATAGCAGAGCAAATGCAGTATGTATAGGAAGTGCTGTAAACAGTATTAAGGTTTTCTCTCAAGTTTAGGATTACATTTTGAAGATTACTTTTCCCAGTAAGCATTTATTTTTGTTGGTAGTTAAAAAAAAAATCTAAGGAATCTCTGTCCTGTCTCACAGCAGAAAAGCTGTATTAGTGGCCAGGACAGTTGTGGGGGGGCGCTGGTGGCGTTCCTCCAGTTGCAGCCAGGATTCCCAGGTTAAATTATTCCTTCGGTTCACTTTATAAACAGCTTGCCAATAGTGGAAGGAGAAGAAAGGTGGGTGATGCCAAACCTTTAAAACCACTTACCTATATTTAAATTTCCAGCTCTTACTTGAGAATTGTAGGTTAACTTTGTGGCTTAAGATCCTGCATTGGGTCTGGGTGAGATGGAGCTCAGCCATCACAGTGCTGTGCTTTGCATTGGGAGCTAGAAAGGAGCTGATAACACTCCAGGGTTTTGGCTGCTGCTGAGCACTGCTGGCACAGCCTCAGGGCTGTCTCTCCAAAGTTCTGCCCCCACATCAGTAGGCTGGCAGGGGGCAAGGTCTTGGGAGGGGACACAGCTAGGCCAGCTGACCCAAACTGACCAAAGGAATATTCCATACCATATGACGTCTGCTTGGATATAAAAGCTGGGAAAAGGAGGAGGAAGTGGGGAATATTTGTTACTTAAAACATTTGCCTTCCAGAGCAACTGCTGTGTGTCCTGAAGCCCTGCTTCCCAGGAAGTGGCCGGACATCACTTGCTGATGGGAAGTAGAGAATAATATCTTTGTTTTTTTTCCTTTGCTTGTGCCTTTGCAACCTTTCGCTTTTGCTTTGCTGACCTCTCTTATCTCAACCTACGAGTCGTCTTCCGTCTTATTTTTCTCCCCCACGGGAAGTGATAGAGTGGCTTGGTGGGCATCTGGCATCCAGCCCGAGTCAGCCCATCACAGCCCTTTTTGGTGCCTGATGTGGGGTCAGACACCAGCACCTATTTATCTATATTGCATTCTATAGTGGTATTAGTTACCCAGTAGCGAGCTCCCGTGCGAAACGCAGTTTGTCAGCTGCACTGCTTATCTCTTTATTTTGCTGAGTTTGGGAACATGGTAATACAAACAATGGCTCTGTGCTTTTCCCTGGCATTGATGGCCTTGCTGTGCTGGGAGAGCTATCTTGTGGAGACAATGAGGGAATACATCTCTCTCTTCCTACCCGGAATTGATGCGGATTCTTTTATTGTGCAGGCTGCAGCAGTCCTTGTTCATCCTTACATGATCTGTTTAATTAGTACTGTAAGCATATCATGGGGTTTGTGGAATCTGATGTCATGGTGGTGTACGAGGAAACAAATTTTGAGTGAGGTGATACCAAAACGTCCCCTGAAGAAGTCAGTTCCTGGGTGGCAGGGTGTATGGAAGGATTTGGGCAGGTTCCTAGGGCGGTTATCACCTCCCATTGCCTGGGAATTTACACCTGAGCAGGTAATCAACCCTGACAAGCTGACCCCTCAGCTGATAGAGGGGTGCCTTGCCCAGCCCAATGAAAACCAGCAGCTCCTTGCCCTGTGCTGGGGCCTGGCCTGTGCCTACCGAGCTGCTGTTCAGATCTCTCAGAGGAATGTGACTGAGGCAGGGACCCAAACTGTGTTTGAGGATGTGATGGTTGAGACAGGAACCCAGACCACAACAACTACTGAAACTGTCCCTGTAATGGAAAAGAAAAGGTGGACAAGGAGAGCTACAAGTACTTATTGTCAATTAGAAATGGAGGAAGAAGAAGAAGACAAAAAAGAAAAGGAAGAAGAAAAAGAAGAGGAAGAAGAAAAAGAAGGGGAAGAAGAAAAAGAAAAGGAAAAAGAAAAGGAAAAGGAAAAAGAAAATGAAAAGGAAGAAAAAGCAGATGAAAAAGAAAAGGAAGAAGAAAAAGAAAAAGAAAAGGAAGAAGAAAAAGGAAAGGAAGAAGAAGAAAAAGAAAAGGGAGAAGAAAAAGAAGAAAAAGAAGAAAAAGAAGAAAAAGAAGAAAAAGAAGAAGAATCGTCAGGAAACGAAGAGTTTGAGCAAGAAACCGGTCCTTCAACAAATAAATCAAAGGAAGGAGTGAAAGAATTCAAACGGGAAACAGAAATTGCCCAGTCTCTGACATCATCAGAACTTCAAGACTTGCAGAAAAATTACCGCCGCCAGCCAGGTGAGCGGATTTCTGCCTGGCTGCTTCGATGCTGGAGTTGTGGGGCTGATGGTCACCTGCTGGAAGGTCAGGAAGCCCAACAGCTGGGATCCCTTGCTAGAGATCGGGGAATTGATAGAGGAATTGGAAAAGAGACAGCAGTTTGCAGTCTCTGGAGACGACTCCTCTCAAGTGTGAAGGCAAGACATCCATTTAAAGAAGATCTTGTGAGCTCCCCAGGAAAGTGGACCACTGCAGAGGAAGGTATCCAGTACCTGAGAGAATTAGCAGTGCTGGAAGTCATCTATAGTGATCTAAAAAATGGTAACACCTCTAAAGATCCAGGGGATGTCCCTTGCACAATGGCCATGTGGAGGAAGGTAATTCAAAGTGCCCCTGCATCATATTCTAACAGTTTGGCAGCAATGTATTACCCAGAAATGGAGACACCAACTGTACAGAGAGCATCTTTGTGGCTCCAAAACTTAGAAGAAACTCTTTTTACCTCCTCATTCCTACAGGCCACCACCTCTGTCAAGGGTGGTTCAAGAAATCAGTCTTCTCCTGCCCTGATCAGAGCAAAAGAGAGCCCCAGACACCTGACACGTGGAGCACTGTGGTTCTTTCTGTGTGATCAGGGGGAAGACATGAGGAAGTGGGATGGTGAGCCCACCTTTAAGCTGGAAGCCCGTGCCCGTGAACTGAGAGAGAAGAGAGCTGAGAAAGAAGAGAGCTGTGAGAGAAGAGAGAAGAAGGGGCCATCCAACAAAGCTGTCAATGTAGTTTCTGCAGACACAAGACAGCAATCAGCAACCTCCCAGATGTAGAAGAACTGGCATCACCTCTCTCGATCCTGGCAAGAGGACTTCTGGTCTGGCACTGTAAGGGTCAGACAGTGAATGCTCTAACCAGGAAAAAGAATAGAGGGTCCCTCCCTTCTGCCAGGAGGAGGAAAGGGATGACTGGATGTGTTGGATTTGATAGCCTTGCACATCAGACCCACAGAAGCATATAAGGCTTTGGTAGATACTGGTGCATAGTACTGGTGCATAGTGTACGCTGGTGCCATTGGGTACAGGGGCTCAGAACCCATCTGGATCTCTGGATTGACAAGGGGATGCTGAGAATCATCTGTTTTGGAGGCTGAAGGCAACTGAGCAGGGGACAAGTGGGAAAAGTGCCCCATTATGACTGGCCCAGAGGTCCTTTGTATCCTTGGAATCCTGTCTCAGGAGAGGGTACTTCAAGGACCTAAAGGGTTACGAGTGGCTTTTTGGTGTAGCTACTGTGAGTACAGAGAAGATCAAGCAGTTATCCACCCTGCCTGGTCTCTTAGAACATCCCTTCCTCATAGGATTGCTGCAAGGTGAAGAGCAGCAGGTGCCAATTGCTACCAAGACAGTGCATCAGCAGCAGTATCGCACCAAGTGAGATTCCCTGGCTCCCATCCATGAGCTGATTCATCAGCTGGAGAGCCAAGGAGTCATCAGCAAGACTCACCTTGTAACAGTCCCATATGGCCACTGCAAAAGTCTGATGGAGAATGGAGGTTGGCATAGGCTATTGTGGCCTAAATGAAGTCACAGCACCTCTGAGTGCTGCTGAATCAGACATGTTAGAACTCCAATGTGGAGAGTGAGAGAAATAAACCTGGAATCGACTGCCCCAGGGGATGGAAACACAGTTCTACAATCTTTCATGGGTGTATCACATCCCTTATCACCCACAAGCCTCTGGAGAGATTGGGAGATATAATGGCCTGCTGAAGACTGTGTTGAGAGTTGTTGGGCAATGGGCATGGAAGCATTGGGATGCAAATTTAGCAGAAGCCACTTGACTGGGTAACACTAGGGGATCTGCTAACCGCCCTGGTTCTGCCCAAGCTGTGGGAGGAGATAAGGTCCCTGTACTACACATAGGGAAGTAGCTGGGGAAGTCAGTGTGGATTTCTCCTCCCCTGGGAAAAGGCAAACCCATTTGTGGGATTGTCTTTGCCCAATGACCTGGGTGTGCTTGGTGGGTAATGCAGAAGGATGGGGACACCTGATGTGTGCCTCAAGGAGATTTGACCTTGGGGGAAAAATAATCTGTGGTTTGAGTTTTATGTTGCAGGAAGTAAAGTAGCAGGAGTGACATGAACTGGTGAAGAGTGAATTTTGCGGGGAGCAAGGCGAGTGCGACGACAACCTGAGCCAGGCTGGTGTCGGTGCCCAATGATCGAGCGAGCTGCTCCTCCTGTCCTGAGCACCCACCCTCATGGGATGGAATGGAATCCAAGCCATGGACTGTTTCTGAACATCTGGAGGGGTGGAGGAAGCCAATGGAATGGGAAAATTATATCTATCTATGAAAGGACTGGGGATAATAGTGAAAATGTATGGATCTGTATGTTTGGTATAAAGATGGCTTAAGGATGTAGTTTGAGGTGTAAGCGCTTGTGAAAAGAGATTTCAGTAATGAGAAGTGAATACAGTGGAAGAGTTAGAAGATTAAATTTTGTGGGATCTGAGTATGACACAAATTGTATGGAATAAGAGGGGGAGATTTTATTTGATCTGTCTGAGGTGGAGTTTGTTTTCCCCATTGCATTGGGAGCTAGAAAGGAGCTGATAACACTCCAGGGTTTTGGCTGCTGCTGAGCACTGCTGGCACAGCCTCGGGGCTGTATCTCCAACATTCTGCCCCCACATCAGTAGGCTGGCAGGGGGCAAGGTCTTGGGAGGAGACACAGCTAGGCCAGGTGAACTGAATTAATCAAGGAGATATTCCATACCATATGATGTCTACTCAGATACAAAAACTAAGAAAAGGAGGAGGAAGTGGAGAATACCTGTTATTTGCAATGTTTGCCTTCCAGAGTAACTTCCACGTGTTCTGAAGCCCTGCTTCTCAGGAAGTGGCTGGACATCATTTGCAGATGGGAAGTAGAGAAAAAATTATTTGAGGTTTTTGCATTTGCTTGTGTAGGCGCAGCCTTTTATTTGGTTTTAGTAAACTGCCTTATCTCAACCTACGAGTTGTTTTCCATCTTATTTTCTCTCCCCTGTTCAGCTGAGAAGGGGGGTGTGATAGAGTGGTTTGGTGGGCACCTGGCATCAAGCATACATACATACCCTTGAGAAGTTCTGCTGACTCTCCTATACCATACATATATATATATATATATATATGTATGCATATGGTCATCTCCAATACCTTGGTAGTTCAGGGTAACCATTTTTAAAGACCTTGCATACTACACATGTAGTCACAGTAGATGACTACTACAGATACTGCAATAACAGAGAGTACAAAATTAATCCCACCCAGATGGATGGACACTTTGCAGAAATCAAAATTCTTTTCACCTGAAAAGGGGTGAAAATATAACCTCCATCCAAATTTTAGGAAACTAGTGATATAGGAAGCAAATGATGTGTTTGAAATGGCAGAATTCCTCGCAGTACAGTAATTTGATTTTATATGTGACTGTGCTGTCAGCACCATGTGCATGTGTACTGAGTCTGTCCCCCTCAAAAAATGTTTCAATGCAATTCTTCCATGTAGCCCTATGGACAGTAACATTAATTTTTAAGATGCTTTAAGTTGTTGGTTTTATTTTCCATAGTTTACTTTAATCAGTCAGCTGCCTTCTGTGGCCGCCATCTGAGCCTGAGGGCTGGAACACACTCCGTGGGATCTGCAGAGGATGCAGGCAGTAGGTGACTTCATGGTGGTGGTACATCAGTTGTCCAACACTGACACTGGCTGAACATAGCTCAGCATTATGGGGAAAAAAAACCTCAAAACCAAAAAACCCCAAAACCTTAAAATAAACTTGGATCTATTAAGTGGATAATGCAAAACTTGGGTAAGACAGAGTGACCTTTATGCTCTCACTTTGTGGAAGAATTAATGCAATTTAAATACCCTCGGTGGTATACCTCCTGAATTCCCTCACCATGCAATACACGTCTCTAGTTCGATTTTTTTTCAAAATTAATCAAACTTGGAAGAAAAAAGAAGTATTTAGTGATAAGGATTAGAAATACAAGTGAATTGTGCGTAAATTATTCACCTGCATACAGAAAGGAATGTTTTGCAATGTTAATTAAAAGATACATATCAGGGACTTCTCTTTCTGCCAGTCTCCTCTCTCCTTGAGATTTGTGTGGTTGCATCTGAAATAAAACGCTCTGTTCTCATAATAGCTTCTTCAGTCTTATGACTTTGGGAACAGACAATTTAACAAGAGCCCTATCAGTAAAAGATGAATTGTTAGATTCATGTTCCACACAGTGATTTTATTCAACAGCTGAAAGATTAAGGGCAATTCTTTCAGGAAAGTCCCCTGAGTTTGAATGCTTTCATTTGTAGGTGTCTCTGGAGGACATTGGAAGTAGAAGGAAATAAACTTAACATGTCCTAAACTTTAATCAAGTCTAATCTATGGTCAGAGTTACTTTAAAACTTTGATCGTGATCATATCACTTTAGCATAGTGTCACTGCAGAAGAGCAATATGATTTTTGGGATGCCCTGATTTTTCATTTTCATGCTTTATCAGGATTTTACTTATTTTATGTTTTGTCTCAGTTTTTTGTCTGCTGACCCTATTCTGCTTGGATTAAAGACAGCTTCAAGAAGACAAAAGTAGTATTTTAAAATTAAAATTACTGATACTGCTCTCTATCTTTGTTATGTATCATGCTAGCATTTTTTTTTTTCTGGGAATGTAGAAGGTGTGGTGAAAGCTCCTTTATGCTGAGCCCTTAGAATCAGCACAAAGGAACTTTTACAAGACGGATAGACTTGTAAAAGATGGAAGTAAGGCTACAATAACAGGTAAACAATGGGACTTTGCTTTCAAAAGTAATCCTCCCTGGACTATAATAGATAAAAAGGAATTCTATCTAAATGGGCTCAAGGGATATAGAGCACCAAATTTCCAAAAAAGATAAACACAAATTCATGTGACACTCCTACTAACTTTGATGAAAGGACTGAAGGCTGTTATGTGTCAGGGCAGTAGTGACATTTTGCAAAGCCAGAATTATGTCATGCTGTACAAGAATACAGAATACAGAAGAACTGTTAGAAGTGGGTTTCCAGGGTGTCCTACCATCCATAGTTGTGATTTTATGGAAGGCACACTGGCCAGAAGGTACCATTCATGTCCGTGGAGATTTCAAGGGAAGACAAAGAACCTTCATTGTTAAAGTCAGAGGCCAAGGGTTGAGTTACTGTGTCTGACAGAGCAGAAACATGCAAAATTATATTTGACAACTCACTGTCAAACCATAGCTAAGCAAGGTTCTCAAAAAAGCACGAATATTTACTTCTATGAATAAACTGTTCATACTTTCCATAGGTGACTGATGCAAATGTCAGACACTTGTATTTCTGGAAATATTAAGTGAAGAGATCTGCTATCTAGTGCTATTAGTGATAAAAGATGAAAACAAAGGAACTTTTGGAGGACACGTTGAAAAGGTTTGTAACAAAGCTCAGAAAAAACAGCTGTATCTTTATTTGTAAAACTTATGTAAATGTTATTTTAACAGTTTTGTCTAACTTTAGGAGGGTTCATTTCCCCATCTTTTCTAACACAGAGTTTTTCAGACCAATTTCTTGCTTGAAGTAAGAGCTAGAGCTGACTGAGATATGCCATCAGTGTGGGTGGCTGGTGTGGGTGCTGGACTTTCACCTGTGTCTTTTTGGACAGCAGAGATTTCTCCCAGTGAAAATACAGGTAGAGCATCTTTACTCTGTAGCAAGCAGCTGCTGGAGGCTGTTTCATTAGCTCCTTGAAAACCCTGGTCAACAATGTTTTGTTTCTGGGATCTCTATTTTTATGGAAACCACTTAGGACGTGTCCTCCTGGTAGGTAGGCAAGGACACACACAATTTTCTTTCACTCTCTGTTTGTGTGTGGGTGTGTGTTTCAGAAGGCTGTAGTAGACAAGATGAGTGGATGTGTTTCATTTTCTGCAATATACTGAATGAATTTTTGAAAGGTTATGTTTCTCCTTACCTGTCAGTTGCTTCTGTTGGACAGTCTGTGGTAGTGGATGCAGAATGTGGATTGGCAACTCCTGTACATGCTTACAGCACGAGGTGACAGCAACAGCAGAGCCACTTCTCCTTGTCCAGCACTGCTGAACTTGGACAGGCTTTAGGGGACAGGGTTGGGTTTCTGCAGTAGGAGCAGAAAGGATTGTTTTAGGATTGGAATTCCCAGCTGTCTGAAGGAGAATTTCCCTTCAAAGGATGTGAGCATTTCTCTTTCCACCCTTCTGCTCCCTCCAAATAATTTTAGGTGAACTGGGATGATCAAAAAGATGGTCACAGGAGAGACATAAGGGACTTTACATAAATTCTGCCACGTGTGATGACCTTTTGTATGTAGCAGCATGTGGAAAAGGTTGTTATATATGATTGCCTTCAAAAGAACCAGAAGCAAAATTTGGGGAATGATTGATAAATCAATCCTTTTTCAATCTCTGGTAAAGATCAGGGAGTCTGTTTCTGGGTACATGAAGAAGAATGAGAGCCCTCAGCACAGCTTTACACAGGCAAGTCATACCTGCCCAGCCTGTTTTCCTTTTGTGAAGGCAAAAATGACCATAACTGTGAATGTAGGTAGAGCACTGGGTCTCATTTACTTCAGCTTTCATGATGTGGGTGCAGTTCTTGTAACTTTAGCAAGGCTTTTAAAAGTTGTTTCCCATAATATTCATGGATCTAAATTTGAAATTTGTAGTCTGGATGGGTGGGGGTCTAGATGGGTAAGCAGCTCTCTGGATGGCTGGCTCAGAGGATCATGGTCAATGGGTCATGTGCCTTCTTCCTGGGAGCTGGTCACGAGTGGAGCACTGCAGGTCTGTCTGTGACAGGTCCTGTTGGACACCATTCCCCTGGAGGAAGTGATGAAGAGCCCTTTACCTTGACAGGTTGGCAGTGTCACCAGGCTGGAATGATGGTACCATCCATAGGCTCGATGCTGCCATGCAGAGGGACCTGGAGAGGCCAGCATGGGCATCGGGCTGGAACCTTGTGCAGTTCAGCAAGGACAGCTGAAGTCATGCAGCTCTCCAGAAGCCTGACTCTTATTTCAGAGATAAGAATCCATTGAAGCACTGGAGACAAGCTTGTTGTTTCATCCGTGGGGATCAGCACCATAAAGAAAAACCAAATAAGCAGAGTAACCCTATTGGCCCATGCTTAAATGGTCCTGACACAAGTTTACAGCTCTGCAAAGTGTCTTCTTTGGTTTTTCTCCTTGGACAAAGATATTCCGTGGTGGTTTCTGTCAAAGAGAAATGGATGAAAATGTATCATCGTCTTTTCTAAACCTTTTCCATAACTGGGATGAAGGAGAAGGGAATCCCTGGATTGTGTAATTTTTTTATGTAATTATTCGTGTTTTAGTTTTGCTGTGCCTCAGGCAAGTTCACAGCTTCCCACATCTTGTTTATGATAAATTTTAGACAAATTTAAAACTTGACAACTATTTTGGGCTGCTGTATTTTTATTACTACTTCAGCACCTGCAAGTGAACAGAACTGTTTGAAATGCTCACAGTGGTAGCAAGAAGTTTCATGCCAGAGCACTACTTCTGAGTTTCTCAAATAAACTTCACAGCAATGGGATTTTCTGAGCTTAGCCATCCATGTGACTAGAGCAACATGGAATTTGTCTGGTGTTGGAGTGGTGTTTTCATTATTGCAATTTTCTTTCTATATATCCTGTAACTCAGGAAACAGGAGATTTCCAGTGAAGATACCATATTTATCCAAAAGGAAGGTAAAGTTTTTCATGAAAAGGTTGAGAAGAAACAGCCTAGAATTGCACACAGGCCTACATTGTGGGTTGTGAGCTGATGCTTCTGCCTTGTCCTCTGTGCAAGGTGTGAGCTCCCAGCCTGGAATGGCTGTGTTCACTGCCACTGTGTGGTCTGGAGGTGTGTGGGTGGGCACAGCAGCACTACCACACCTGCCCAAAATACAGCCATGATACAGCTTTGGGAAGAAATGAAATTTTTCCAATGGAGCTGAACCTGGTCCAAGAGACAGCATGAAAGACTCAAGCACTGGTGATGTACGTCCACTTTTGTGTTCCAAAGTGTGTCCGAGAAGCTGGGGAGAGGGTCTCACACAGCAGCTTTATTTAGGCACACAGTCATGCTTGGGATCATTTTGGGAAACAGTCCTCTGCAGCAGCAAGGTGCTGCTGGATGTTTTGTCTCAATTTTTCTTCAGGAGGCCAGAAGAGAGGTACAAGTGTCTGGCAAAGTCATGGAGCAGGAGAAGGGCACTATAATCCTGTTGCAAAAGTAGCAGCTTCGAGCCTTGTGAAAGTTGGCATGAGACAAGAATGGAATGGGCAAGTCCCTGTCACTTTGTGTGCCCTGGAAGGACATGGGGCAGGGTGCTCCACAGGGCCCTGGGGTCATGTCCAGCCCTATAGACAGACCTTCCAGACGTGTTTTTCTTGTGGTAGTGTGCTCGTGAAGCCACAGTTTATTGGTTTGCTGCAATTTATCTGCTTTATGCTAACAGAGAGCTGTTTCTGCATCTTTTGAATTTGTTTAGCCCAAAGCAAGACCAGACAGCTCTCTTATGTATACTGGAAGCCTACTGTAAGAATCAAGAGTGAGGATGAGCAAGTGCTGCTGTAGAAGACTGGGAACTGGGACTGAACTGTGATTCACATGCACAAGTACAATTCCTACTGATTTCTTATCTCACATCTCTACTATCTATACATGCACAGTGTCTTGTCACCCTGTCCTTGCCATCTTTTTCAACTTCCGTGACCAAACTTGCTGCCATCAAATGAATTCCTACAGCTTTCAACAAATCCACTTGGAATTTCAAATATGTTTTACATTATATTTTAAGTAGAAGTCTTGTTTTCAAAAGGTTCAGAACAACTGGGAATTCATTTTGTTGTATTAACAGGTCTTGATTTTTCACAATGCAAATATTGCCAAGCTTTTCTAAGATTGGACACATTAAATTGCTCCTTATGATTCCCTCTGTCATCATGAAATGTCTTGCTCACGATACCTGGGTAAGTGCAGATTTGCTAATCATACCATGGGGAAAGTAAAAGAAATTTGCTAAACAGACCAAACAGAAAAATGGATTGGTGTCTGTAAACTGAAATAGCTCATTAAAATGTTAAAAATATTAATGTAGCACTTAAAATGTGACTGTTTAGAACAGGACAGCAGCAAAGATTGAAGTCAATACAGATAGAAACCTTGAGACACTCATACCAAAACGTCTCTGCTCCTGTTACTCACCCGATCAAAGATCTACTTGTATTCACCTGCCTTACATCAGATTCATTTCCAGTATTAGCATCAACACCTCTCCAGTTATCACTGTGTTGTGATCCAAGAGTTAAATTTCCACCCTGAAAGGCCAGACCTCTACCCAAAGCAGATTTGCCTGCAGTCCATACTGGGCCCATGGAGTTCCCCATTCATGCACAAAGAGAGTCTGGAGACACCTGAAAGGAGAAGCTTTTTGGCCCCCATGGGGCTGTGGCCACCCATGCTCTGCTTTGCAGGAGCCAGATGGGTAAGGGTAAGTGAGGCACGGTGAGTATGAGCCCTGTCACACATTTTCTTGCTACTTCCCCAGCAGACCTGGCTGTGTTTATTTTGTGCTTATTTTGCAGATAAGCTGATCCTTTTAGCAGGAGAGTGAAGGAATGGCATCAGGACCTAGGGTGGTAGCATTATTGTTTTGTCTCCTCCCCATAGCGCAGGAATGAGATCTACAAGGGTATGCCACACTCAGCCTTAGGGGAGACATGAAATAAAAGAGACAGTGGCAGAGAAAGAAAAGGAAAGAAGGGGAAATTTAAAAAAGGTCTTTATTAGTGGAAAGTTGGGATGCTGGTGTCATGTGGGATCTTGCAACCAATGGGATAACCATTGATCCAAATGAGCACAGGAACTGACTGGAGCCTGGTTCAGCTGGGCAGTGTAACTGGTAAGCTCTTTAATTGCAGGCCAGCTTTCCATGATATAGTTGTTGGCTACTGTTGTAGAGCATAAACTGCTTGTACATCGTTTGTTTGTTTGTTTGTTTGTTTGTTTGTTTGTTTGTTTGCTTGAACTAGGTATTAAATAGGTTTTTTCTCTCTTAGAAGTAAACAAATCAGCAAACATGAAGTATCAGAAGGGATCCTTTAATGGCAGGTGAATAGACTGAGATTTGAACAGCCATATCCCTCTTTGAATACAGATATTCTCAGTCCATCATTGTTCAAGCAGCTTCTCACAAACCTCTAACTCTTCTTCTTGGCTTCTCAATTGTTGCCCTCCCTGAAGAAAAGTGCTTGGTAAATAAAATTTTAAAAATAGCAGCAATGTTAGAACAACCGAAATCCATATCTTTGAAAGAGTTGAAAAATATTGATACTTGCTTTTAAAGACCAACAAGTTGTTACTTGAGAATTTCCACGTGGTCTGCAAAAATAAGTTTATCACACCATCCCTATGTGAAAATGAAGGCTGAAGGAAACAGGAGGTATCAACGTGTTTAAGTGGCAGAGCAAGCTGATAGGAAGCATGGATGGAACAAGCTGGGAGCTTGTAGCATGTTCTGAGGAAGGCAAAGCAGAAAGTGACATTTTGGCGGCCAATGTATCTTTAAATGGGGTTGTGATTACTATTTCCCTTTATCTTAAGATTTGGCTAAATTTGAATTATATTTTTTTATTATTTAAAACACTGTTTGGCAAGCAGGACACTCATGGAAAGGGGTGGCTGGCAGCCCTAGGGAACAATGCCCTGTCCCTCAATCTGGGAATAGTTTCTCCATGCACACTGCCCAGCCTTCCCTGTACATGCAGCCATCCCCTGCCCTCCTGACCTCCATTCCTGCAGGAATGATGCTACAGCAGGAGGCACCTGGGAGAACCCACACACTGCTGGGCTCTGGGTCTTAGGTTATTTGTCATCCTGACTGAAGCCTGAGCTGCCAGTCCCTACTTGGACACCTCTGCAACTTCACTGTTGTTTCTGCTCCTGTAAAGCCTTTTATTTGCCTCATTCATATTCTTGGGAAAGTGGCTAAATCAGAATAGATTCTGTAAATTGCATGGATAATATACAGCTTCAGTGACATGGCCTGAAGCTTTTATTGGTAACTGTTATATCTTACTGCAAAGTCTTTTTTGCACACAATTCCTCCCCACTAGGTTATGGAGAGGTTATTGCTGAGGCAATAATTTTCTCATATACTTGTTTGTGATTTTGTTCTTTCAGCTCACAGGAGAAAGAAAATCACTGTCCAAAAACGGCATTTAGAGCCAGGTGCCCAGCTTGAAAGTGTGATGCAGCTTTGGTATGGGGAGAATGTGAAGCAGGAATTTCTGGATGAAATTTTCCAAGTTGTGCTGTGCAGAATTCATAGCCTGAAGGATTTCCCTTGACATTACTTGTAATCAGCAAGAATCTTTCCGTTGCTTGCTTTCTGCCTTAGCAGCACACGGACAGGTGTTTGGTGTTTGACCATGACCTCAAACAGTGACCACTAGGTGCAATCCTGCTGCTTGCTCCTGCTGAGGAGGATGACAGAGCCTGATTCCTGTGTCCACCTCAGGCTACTTCTTGTCTCTGACCACAGTGGGGGCACTGTCAACAGCAGCCAAAAAAGAAAGTACTGTCAGTTCAAGGTATATATGCTTCCCAGTTTTTATATGGTAATATAAAAAAGACCTTTGCCTGGAGATCTACATTTTCAAGAGTCATTACAAGCTTGGGGATGTAGTTTTGCAGGATGGTCAGATCAGACCTGGAATCACACCTGCTAGCAAACAAAGTAGCACAAGTCTCTGCTCACATTTAAAGCTCTTGTACTATATCAAAGACACACAGGTATTTTGCCAGGTGTCTGTGAGTTGTGCCGAAGCTGCCAGTGCCTTCATTGGACCCAGTCATCTGGTCCACATTGCAACTCCTTGGGGACTTCATCTCAAGAGGCTTTTCCACCCTTAATAATTCTGTAATCCTTATTTTGCTGCTCAGCTTGCTGAGCCTGGCATCCTTCCAGCATGGCAATTCTGGGTAACAATTACATCTGCTTTGGGCACCGGGTGAAGAGGGTCTGCGTGTGTGTGTGTGTGTTTGCTCAGGGCAGGAGGGAAACAAAGCCCTCAAGGATGATGTGTCAGATGCTTCCTTGAATTTCAAATTACAATATTATGTAATGCTTATTAATGTTCTAGGTACAACAAAATAAATTGACTAATCTATTCATCCATTCTCTGATGACAAGCCACTCATTTTGGACTGGCCTCATTTTCTTTGTCTGCAGCTCTCTGATCACATCCTATTTAATTTCCTCTTCCATCGAGACACCACACATCCAAATGTGAGTGTTGTTACCATGTTCTGCCTAATTAGCTATAATCATCCTTGTTGAGGGAGGCTGAATTCAGAAAAGTCCAGTAAAAACTGATTATTTTCCCCCTCCCCCACCATTAGCCTGGACTATCAGGCTGGTTTTTGTTGTTACAGTGCTAACCACATCTGGTAAAATTTCCATAGCTCAAAGGCCATCAGGAGGGACAACCAGCATGGAAAGCATCTGGCATCTTCTGCAGGAGGATGAAGGCAAGCTTGAGCACCATCCTCCAGCTGGAGGCAGCCTGCAGAGACCTTGGACCAAAGCTTATTTTATGGTGTACTCCTTCCAGAGGGGGTGTCATGGCATTTTATTTACAGTACCTGAAGGGTTGCACTGCCCACCTGTGGGAAACCATGTCAGCAGGGATTTTAGGGGCCTCCAGACAAGGAGGTGCCTGGGCTGGATGTTCTTACAGCTGTTACTTTCATGAGGAATTCATTTGCACTGATATATTCCTTACTTGATTTCTCAATTGTTGCCCTCCCTGAAAATACTTTTTGCAGAGGTTTACATCCTGGTCTTGATGGAGCCTTTTCTGTACCTGTGCAACCAATTCTCCCCAAGAGGGAGAAGCCCATACCAGGCTGGCATGGAGCTGCTGATCCTGCAGGTGGACTCACCATGGATTTGTCACCTTGGATCCCGCTGTGAAACCAGGCTGATAGCCAGGCATCCCACTGAAAGATGTTTTTTTGCAGAAAGAGCACACTGTCTGATGTGTAACTGCATTGTTTGACCTTATGTGTGCAGTGTGTGATTGTGCCTTGGGTTGAGCCAGCAGCTGATCCAGCTCCAGGTGGATCTAGTGCTGCTCCTCAGGAAGGCAAGCTGAAGCCAGTGCCTCCCACTTAATGCTCAGGCCCATGGTGTGATTCTTCATGCTGTCCTGTGTAAGGACAGGATTTAGGCTTGATGATCCTTGTGGGTCCCTTCCAACTCAGGATATTCTATGATTCTGTCATTCACTTCTGAGGCTTTGGACACTTAAGAAGCATTGGACTTACAGGGCAAGGCAGCAGCAGCTCTGCTGGTTCTGCAGGGCAATGATATGTGTGCAAGCTGAGGGTCACATTGTAAGGGCTTTTCCTGGGATTCAATAAAGCTTTGTAAATGAACCATAGAGGAAAATGGCTGTAATTTTTCAGAGCTCACTGTATATAAAGATGAAATTTACCCAGAGAAGAACTGTTTCCACAGCATACAGACATCTGGAATACACTGTTAGATTGATCCCTTGTAGCTGAAAATTACCATTACTGTTCAATTGCACACAGACATCTTAAATTATTAATGGAATTCCTGCCTGAGGGTAAACATTGTAGATTCACATTCTGAGATTTTCTAAGAGCTCTTTGATTGCTCACAACTAGGGCTGTTAAATATAGTTATTTGCTTTATACATCTTAAATGGATCAATATCAACTGAAGCAATATCAGGGGAATGGAGAGTGAGAGTAAAGGAGTAGGAGTAAAGCTACCATCAGTATCCCTTGTGTCTTAAGGAATTTTTAAATCTGTCTTGAAGTTTTGTCTCTTAACTTTTGTGGAGCAGTTTGGGAGCCAGCCCCAGCCCTGCACATTGCCTGTACAGTCATGGATGTCTCATGGGCTGTTTTTTGAGATATCAAAGGTCTGCAGTTTATCAAGGGGGAAGGAGAAGAGCACATAGCCTTTGCAGCAGGGCTGCTGTCCTGGGCAGTCCCACCGGCTCTTGGTCACTCAGAGAACTCATCTTTGTGCTTTCTTTTCCTTAGGGGAAGTTATCTTTTACTCCTGGGTATGAATGGCTTCTTTCTAAAGATACACCACTAGAGATGGCACATGGGGCTTCAGTCTGCTCTTACACCTTTATTGGGTACCATGTCCACTACTGTTGTTCTTTCTACTCCTGCCTCCTTCCCAGCTTTTTAAAGCCAACTGCCACAGGGGAGAAGTCAGGCTGAGATGGAAGAAGCTGCTTTGCCTCCTTTCCAGGTTGCTGTTTGTGCTATTCCTCCTTTTGCAGCTGTCTTGGGGTAAGGTTTCCTAAGAAGGTGTGAGCCAACAGAACAGCTCCCTGCTTCCAGAAGGGGATGGTTCCCATCCCAGGCCCTGGCCAAAACTCCTGCCACCACCTCTGCCAGGGTTGGCATGCACCAGGCTCCTCTCTGAGCAAAAGCAGTGCCAGGTTTTGCCATTTTGATAGGTGAATGGGAACAGGAGAGGGCCTGAGAAGGTGCTAGCCATGCAAGGAAGGTGGTGGGGTAGTGGGGCCAGCAGCAGCAGAAGTGGGACCAACTCTCTTTTCTCAGCCGTGGGCAGCTCTGCAAGCTCAGCTGGGCATCCAGCTTCAGCTGCAAGCAGCAGCTCAGCTTTCTTTCTGCAAGTGCTTCCCAGGTGCCAGGTCTCTCTAGGCAGAAGGGAAGAGCCCTGAGGTTCAGGCAGACACACATTGTGTGCTGTGCCAGGTGCCCATGCTGGCAGGAGAAATGCAGGGAAGAATTTCCAGCCCTCCCTTTTGGCAGAGTGGTGTTATTTGCTATTACAAATTCAGTCATGCAAAAAGAGAAAAGCTTCTCCTGACAAAATGGGCACATAAGCAGAGTGCTGAAGCTTTGAAAAATACTTTCGTCTGGACTCTGAAGTAAGTTTCATTTTAATTATTGTAAGCAAAATAACTTTCTCTTCAGGTAAAAGGGAAACCAACCCAGCTATTTCCTTTTTAATTCAGCCTAAACCTGTGAAGGCATTGCCATATCCTTTCTTATACCAAGATTCATCCTCACTGGATTAACTCATACCATTTCTATCTATTCCATTCAATCTACACATTTCTTCATACAATCCTGCTGCCCTCTGATATCCCAACAATGTCAGAAAACTTCAGCACTGAAGTGAGGAAAATGGTGATTTAGTATGCCCTGCAGGAAAAAGAGAAAATCTTCTTTTAATGCTATGGTGAGAACTGTTGTTATATTTGATGCCCCATTTGCCACAAACAATATCTTAATACAAGCATGTTTCACAATATGTTAATCTTAAATCAAGCATGTAATTATTAAGACTGATGTAACACACCTAGAATCACAGCACAGTAATTAGTCCTTACAGTGCCATTAGTTTAGAGCATTTTAAAATGAATGGTGACATTCAGAGATATCATAGGGTATGTTCACAATTCCCAAATAGTGAATCAGATAATTTCATTCATTCATTCAATTTCATTTTCAATGTCAGCAAACATATGATCTGCTATAATGCACACGAATATATTTGGGATTTGAAAATTAATTAACAAGATATTTGGCTCTGGAAAGATTGGATGGAGTTTCAAAGCTTTGAACCATGTATTAAGTGAATTCTGTGTCACTTTGCAGTGTGACCCACATAAGGTGAACAAGCACAGTGTAAGGTTCAGAGGTAAGCAAACAAAAAAAAAATTAAACCTCCCCAACAGCAACAACATTGCTTTTCATTGAATCACCTCTTAAAAAACTTTTAGGAGGTAAAATATCACACTGGCAAAGCATGATCATTCACAATTCCCCAGGAAGCAAAAGCATTAGGGATATCGATACTACAACACGTCTTTGAAGACTGAAAGCTCCAGTCTGACCCCTGAAGACGTGTTTAGCTAGAGCTGACATTCAGGCCCAGAAGGCTATGCCAAGTCATTTGAAAGTCCAGGACTTCGTTTTTAGCTGGCTGCTCCTTCATTACAAATACACAAATGCCATTCAAAGTTGACCTAGAAAGAATTACATGACACTAATATTGCAACATGAACCCACCTTCAGGAGATGTTGCACAGCTCTGATTTTTTTAAATATATTCTAGTAGTAAAGCTGAGCTTCAGAAGGGACAGTGCAGTAATTTGTTAGCACTGGAGTGCAAAAGCCATCTGACATAAGGCAGGAAAATCCAAAGCTGCAATATTTCAGCCATCTACCAGGGCTTCTGAAAAAACTACTCCAAATCCCCCAAAGAGTTTGAGCACTTTGAATGTATCACAGTCTATATAGTGTGGATATCAAGGTCAGCAAGGTCAGGCTAATAACCATCATCAAATCAGAGGTATTGCAAACACTTTTCAGACATGTCCAAATCCTTCAGTGGTGTAAATCAACTTGATTAGAGTCTAGGAGGTAACAAATGGTCCCCTTAAATCACAAAACCCTCCCTTGCAAGTCCATCAGAGGCATTTGCAAGGGCCATGGGCTGGCTGCCAGGGCCTCTTTGCTAAGCAATACCTGGACAGAGAAATTTGTGGGTGAAGCCACTGCACACACATGTTCAGACATTGAAGTCTCCCATTTCATGTGCCCTCCACTTATATATTACCCATTGGACACTGAACATATTCTTCACAGCTGTGGAAAAGCTGCAGATTTTTGCCTAAGACATTGTTAGAGAAAATATTTCTCCTTTAGCTATCACTTGATATTACCAGCTCTTACATTTGCCAGATCATTTATGACAGAACCATCTCTGTGCCTGGCATCCTCCAACACACGTGCTGGGCTGTATGCACTCTTAGCTTGTCCCAAGGCATCCTGCTCAGCAGTTTACTATTTCTGCAAGGAACATCACCACCTCCTGGCTTTCTCTGAGATCACTTTATTGCTAGGCAAGACTCAAAATGGAAATAAACCAGGTTTATTTGATCAAAGTAAAGTGTTAAACAGCTGTAAAGTGCTAGCCCACTTACAAAAGACTGTACCTGCTGCCCATCCTGTATTTTAGCTGTTCTTTCCTCTTTAACTGCTCTTCCTGCTTGACACAGCTTAACTTCAAAGTATTTTTAGCAAGGAATCCTTTTCTTAACTTTTTTACTCCTGTTTGTATGTGGACATTTTATGTTTGCTCTTAAATTGCCAATGCATATGGCTTTTAAAAAGTAGAGTACCTCCATGTTGTGTTGATATGTTGATACTAATGAAGTATCTTTTAAATGTGAGCTGTCTGAGTAGAGAGTCCTTGATCTCCAGTTTTTCCTCAACTATTTACCCCTTCTCTCAAGTGTCAAGCAATTTGCAACCATCAGCCGACTTCCTAACATTTTACAAATCACACATACAGAAGGAGCCCTGGGGGACAGCACTTTTTTGTCTTCTCAGAGATGATGGGAACCCTTTCGTGAGCTGCATGAAAATTTGCCACTTACAGAGTCTAAAATGCCTGACTTTGACACACTTCTATTTGTGTAGTGCATGTGGTGCCCTCAGTATCTGCAGGGGCTGCACATGACTGTGGTATCACAGATGTCTGACCCATCAGGCCAAGTGCCAGGGGATTTTCTGGCAGGGCACTGGTGTTTAAGTTTTGTGAGAGAAGCACACTTCAGGAGAAAGATGAAAAACTAATAAAGCCACCAACACAATGAGCCTCATTGTTTCATTTCAGCTGTTTTGTCACCAGCCTGATCTCGATCTCCCTTGACAATTTTTTTCAGATTCCTCCTTCTGAAATTGGTGCAATAATAGGCTAGTGAAGACCTAACTAGTGAGTTGTATTACTCCAGCACTGACCTTTAAAAATCAATGCTAACATGGTTTGAGGCTAGTGAACAAAAAGAGTAAAACTATTTTTTATTTAAAGGGATTTGTGTCTCTCTTGCACAGTAATCATCCCCACTAAAGTAATAAAAATTGAAGAATCTGCAGACCTGTGTCTTATATTGAGCACTGAGTTCAGAATTAAGTTCTGTAGCCCTTAGATCATGCTGTAGGGGGAACAAAAGGCAAAAAACCCAAGGAGTGGGTGAGCTGGTCTGTCTGTTCTGTGACAAACAGGGTTAACAGCAGTTTCCTTACTCACTTGGTAGCTTCATCCAAGTGGAGAGCAGCTCAAGAAATCCCTCATGCTTCCAGTGCTCCCCCAGCACTGACCATGCGAGGCCATGTGGTGACACTGGCTGTGCTGCCTCCCAGCACAGAATGGGGCAGCCCAAAACCTCCACAGAGCAGCGTGAATGGTGTTCCTCTCTCAGGGATGAGACTCCTTGTTCCTCCTTGCACAGCCAGTGAGCAGGAACCTTCCCCTTCCCCGCTGTGATAAGGGGATGGAGCACAGCCTGCAGCTCACTCAAACACAGCTCTTAAAAGGAGGCTTTGTCCTGCCTGGAGGGAAACTCCCAGGTCTCCTCCTACCAGGGTTGCACTGATGTGATACCACTTATCTATCCTGTTAAAAGTGACTTTGTACTAAATATTTGTTTATTATTTGGCCTTTCCAGTTCCATGTAGTTTCTAACATCTGATGCAGATTTTAGGTTGTAGGCAGCTTCTGGTGCAGACTGACCATTCTCTGAAAAGTCAGTTTGAGAGACAAGTCAGTGCTGGCCTTTGGTTCTTCCCCCAGGTTACTTTATCCAAGATCTTTGAAGAAACAAGGACACAGAAAAGCTTTAACATTAGCTTTAGAAGTAAGGATATAAAAGTAGGGATAAATAAGAAGCTGAAAAGAGGATATGGGTGAAGTCTGAGAGAAATTCAGGCTGTGACCTATATTATTCAAAATACTTGTAAGTGATGTAGAAAGAAAAGCATCCATCATGAGGTGGGAGGGTTTGTTGGTGAGAGAATCATAGAATTGTTTAGGTTGGAAAAGACCTCTCAGATCATTGAGTCCACCTGTTAAACCAACACACCATCACTAAACCATGTCCCTAAGGCCACATATGCAAAATTATCCCAAGGTATCTGAACTGTGACCTGCTGCAGGCAGTCGCAGAAGATCTCATGGTACAAATTAACTGGAAATAAAGGCAGAGGTGAAAGCTGGAGTTACAGCATTCACCACAGGTCACATGTAGAAAACAATCTTAACTACCATACACATAAGTATTGATGGGCTCTCTGTTTCCTCTAAATGTATAAGAAATATCTCATAGTGCTTTGAGAACACCACTTCAGTGTTAAGGAGTAAAGAGACTCGGTAATTACTGGGAAAAGAAGGGAGCACAAAACAGCATGCATCATTACACTGTAAATTTATGATGCGTCCTCTTTTCATATACTGTCATCTCATCTCAAAAGGTTATCATGGAAATGGAAAAGAGGTACAGGAAATAACAAGAATATGCTGTATAGATCCACTTCAGAAAAGTACTGAACAGAATGTGATTCTTCTGCTTGGGAAACAGATGATTGAGGAAAAATATAATGTAGCTCTACAAAATCGTGTGCTGCATAAGAAAATTTATTCACTGCTTTTCACAGAACCGTGGGTCACCAAATGAAACCACCAGAGACAGCAAATGAAAAGGAGCACTTTTTCATGAAAATTGAATTTTCACAAAGTACTGATTTTTTTTGAGCTCATTGGCAAAGGATGTAATAGTCAAAATTATGAGCAGGTTCAAAAGTAATGAGACAAACTGACGGACAGAAGGCAGCCAAGGGATATGGGAATCTGGTATGCAGACACACTCTGACTGGGGCAGCGAGCTGGGCAGGAGCTGGCAGCAAGGACAGGCAGCAGCATGTGGGATGCAGCAGCAGGAGCACAAGGAGGAGCTCGGGGCAGGACCCCGTGCCCAGCACTCATCAGAGCACATCTGGGCAGCCCCAGTTTGGTGCCCCAGTGCAGAAAGATGCCAATAACCAGAGTGAATTCACCCTGCAGGGCTCAGGGCTGGAGCCTGGCCCCGTGAGCAGAGACTGGGGCTGGGCCAGCCTGGGCAGAGAAGCTTTGGGGGCACCTCAGAGACCCCAGAGCCCCAGGGAAGGGAGGGAGAGGAGGCACCGAGCCCTTGGCAGCAGGAGCTGCAATGAGAGGGGCTCAGGCTGGCACTGAAACCTTTTCCATGAGGACAGGCAGGTCCTGCACAGGGAGGCTGGGCAGGCTCCATCCTTGGGGGATTGTGAAACCTGGCTGGACAAAGCCCTGAGCAACCTGGTCTGACCTCACAGCTGGCCCAGCTGTGGTGCATGAGGTACCTTCTGAAGCCCCCTCCAGCCTGAATTTCCCAGTGATCCTATCCTCTTATCCTCTGATTCTCTCATCCTAATTCCTTTAGGGAGAAATTTTCAGAGGTCAGAAAGATATATGGAGGAAAATTTTATATTGAACAAGATCACCCCTGATTTGAACTCAATGCATCTGTATATTTTTAATGTGTTCTTACAAAGGAATAAAAGTAGATAGTGAGAAAAAAAGTAAATATAATAAAAAGTGGAGCACAATTTTGGGAATAACAGAGCACATGAGGAGAAACCCTGAAGCCTGAGAGTGACCTGAGCCTTATGACAGTATAAAACTGTAACTGCAGTTGATTCGTGTCTACCCTGAGGAGCTATTTCAAGGAAGAGAAAGTAGTTTAAGGCATCCACTCTGTCTTGTACATCTTCAGCTGGTTCCTTCTGCAAGTTCCTATTACTCAGCCAATCAATCACTCCTGCCCTGTGGCTGCAGAGGTGTCAATGAAAGCCTTCAGTACCCTGCACAGTCCTGAATGAACTCAGCAGTGTGTCAGCCAGAGGAAAAGACAAGCTCAGACCTATGTTCCTAAGCTGAGTTTGTAGGTTTTGTGGCTGAGAAGACGTAGCACAGGTGTTTTCCAGAGTGACCCGAGCTATTGGATTTGTAATGCAGAAAACACAAATGTGTTTTTCACCTAATTTCACACAAGGCCATTTTTCACCTAATTTCAGCCCATATTTTGGTACTGAGTGAATTCCTGGAAAGGTTGCAAGTGGAAACAACAGTGAAAGAGCCTTTGGTCTCTTGGAAGTCCCAGGGTGATATTTCATAAATGTCCATGGTGAGACCAGGCTGCAGCTCACCTACTGGAGCAGAACAGATGCTGTATGGACTGCAGGGTGGGAACGGTGTGAGACACATTCCCAAACATTTATTGGTTAGAGGGAAATTTCTATGCTGTTCAGCAACATCCATGCTTTTTTCTTTTTATCTATATATCTTTCTAGCTTTTTACAAGGGCAAAGCAGCTCCTCCATAAAGTGCCAGACAGATGCTGGCAAACATTGTTTTCCTCATGCAATAGGAGTCTCTGATATAGTTGTGTGTTCATGAGGCATTTCATGATGATGCACATTCATTGTACCCTCAGGTAAATTTTAGGCACAAGTGGGAAGAAAACCCTGGTGACATTGCATCTGAAATCTAGACCTAGCACTGCCAGTACAGAATCACAGAGTCACAGAATGGGTCAGGTTAGAAGGGATCACAGTGGTCATCTGGTCCAACCTCCCTGCTCAAAGGGATCATCCCAGAGCACAGGGCACAGGATTGTGTCCAGACAGTTCTTGAATATCTCCGGTGAGGGAGACTCCACACCCTCTCTGAACAATGTGTTCCAGTGCATGGTCACCCACGCAGTAAGGAAGTTCTTCCTCATGTTCAGGTGGAGCTTCCTGTGCCTCAGTTTCTGCCCATTGCCTCTTGTCCCATTGCTTGGCACCACTGAGCAGAGCCTGGCTCAATCCTCTTGGTGCCCTCCCTTCAGACACTGACAGAGATTGACACAGTCCCCTCTAAGCTGTCTCTTCTCAAGGCTGAGCAGGCCCAGCTCCCTCAGCCTTTCTCATAAGAGAGATGCTCCAGTCCATTGAGCATCTCTGTAGCCCCCCACTGGACCTGCTCCAGGAGCTCTCTAGTTCTGAGGAGCCCAGAACTGGAACACGGTTGTATCTTGGTCAATGCCTGGTTGTACTTTGTGTAAGAGCTGAGGAGCAGGCTTAGAGCATGGTGGTTTTCTATCCCTAAACAGCAATGCCTGATTTCCTAGGGCAAGACATCACACTTTCAAATTAATAGATATACATGTTTCCAAAGTTTGATACTACAAATCAAGCAAGAAGTTAATTTCAGAGTGCAGGAGCCCTGTACTTTCTTTCCCTCTCAAATCAGTTCCAAACGCTTCACTCAACAAGTTTCTCTTCTTTTCAATTACAGTTCTCCAGTGGTAGCAAATAAATTTATTTCAAACACACACTTTTCTCTTCTTTTCAATTTCAGTATCCTCTCAAGTAATTTAATTTCTTTCAAGTCTTCAATTCACATCCAGCTTTCTCTCCAGCAAATGAATACACCTGGTAAAAGAAATGCATTCCAGGTTCTATTTTTCTATGGAGGTTTTAGAAGGTTTTTTTTCTCCATTACCTCTGAATTGGTTAAAGCAGTTCAGCAAGAGATACTTATTCATAACACTTGAAAGCTGAACAAGTGGCCTTTTTTTGGGCCATCTCCTTTGGTTCCAGCAGCTGTCCTAGTCCAGCCACAGGAGGGACCGGAGTGCTGGATGTCAGAGTTCAAAACCTTATTTCAATAAAAATGTATTCATTATGATTTGCAGCAATAGCTGATGTGATAGTGAAACCCAAGAATGCCTCATCATTAGCTGCTGGAGGCTGAGAATTATCTCCATCTGGTCTTCAGTGAGTAACAGAAGATGTGGAGAGGACAGGGCTCACGATGCCCCTGAGGAATGGACAGAGGGGTGCAGGAGCTGGAGGTCAATGCCTTCCTTGGAGCTGAGCCTGGGATGATCAGTACAGTGTTGGTTGCTCTGGGAGGGGAGGACAAGGCAATCTGCCAGCAGGTGCACTCCACCCCTCCCGAGAACAAACACAGGATTGAGGTGACCATTTGGCTACAGCGTTCCACATGTGCAACTCTATATATTCACTGGGGGAAAGGTGGTGAAAGACACAGATAAATTCATTACAAGCAGCACTAATTTAAACTGCTCACGTGACAAAAGGGGGTTCGGGGACTGACGGGGTTCGTGGCCCACACTCAGCACAGCACGGATTTGTGGTTGGACTCTGGGATATTTGTTAATTCAGCCAGTTGAGTCAGCAGCTCACTGAAAAGGCGTGAATATTTCTCTGATGCTTTACTACAGCCACCTGTCAGAGGATGGGTAGAGCAGTCAGTAATCCACAGAGATCCCCAAGGAGCTTTCGGCTGCCTTTGTTTGCTCAATCACGGCAGGGAGTAACGCTGATTCAGGCTTCCCTTAGAGCCCTGTGAGGTTATCAAAGTGAGGGACAGCTCTCCCAGTCAGCTTTCCTGAGCTCCAGTGATCTGATCTGCACAGCTTACACGTGGGGACTGAGGTGCTGCGGTGTTTTCACCATTCCCACCCGCTCCATCCCCTGGCAGGTTCCAAGAAGGCAGGATTGCTCCTCCCATGGCACTCCCAGGGCAGATCCACCTCAGTACCTGTGGTGCAAAGCCACCACCAACTCCTGATGGCCATGGGAAACAGACGTTCACACTAATTTGGGACATTAAAATAGAAAGCACGTTTGTGTCTTCAGACTCCTCAGCTAATAGTGGTTTATTTCTCTCTGGATTGGCTTTTACTGTGCACCCCAATTGACACCTGCTGGTTTTATTTATTGAGTCTGTTTTGATAAGAGTCTGTCTTTTTTTAATTTTCTTTCCTTTTTTTTTGTTGTTGTTGTTTTGATTTTTATTTCTTTGTTTGTTTGCTTGGGTTTTTATTGATAATTTCTCTCTCCCCATTTCACTGTGGTTTCAGTTCATTCAATGGCCTCCTAGTTCTATGTCTCTGACCCAGGATCTGGCACAGAACTCAGTCTGTCTCTTTGCCTATACAATATAATTTCTTTCCTCACAAAGGCTTGTTTTCCTAACATCTAAATTGTGCAGAGAGGCCCATACGTTTCCATAGCCCATGTGCTCTAAAGCATAGCAAACCACTATTTACAAAGAGTGTTCTGCAGTCCCCTGTGCAAGCCAAAACACACTCCTTGGCACAATGCCACTCCCATTTACACAACAAAGCAGTCTCAGGGAGAAGGTTCTCAAGAGGGCACCAGAGCTGATGTGCACAGCAGAAATATAAGTGCAACTGGAGACCAACTCAGCCAGTACACTCAACATGTAATAATCTGCAAGATAGAAACCTCCCACATTTTAAATGCTACACAAGGCACATGCTGAGCTCCCCTTCCAGCAATGTGCAATGATTAAACTCTTTCAGAGGTTCCCAAGTACAAGGAAACCCACCTCTAGCCATTGGGAGCAGATAAGGGACCTTGTGGGAGTGCACAAAATGTTTGCTGGGGCTTCATTGAATGCCTTTCCCACTTTGCTTTTGTCCTTTCCCATTTTTATTCTGTGTCAAACATCTGTTCTTACAACTATCTCCCAATTTACTCCCCTCACCATTTGAGAGGGGTCTTTGCTTTCACTGTACCAGCACACCTCCATGAAAGCCTTGGTAGTGCAAATTATGAGAGTGACTGAAACTCGCTTTTGTTCTGGCACAAAAAACCACCTACTCTCTTCTTCTGAATAGGGGAACTGCCCCTCGATAGCAGCCCCAGGCAGGGTGGTGAAACATCTGCTTGCTGCAGGCAGCAGTGATGAAGGAGCTGTGCACCTTTGGGTTCAGATGCTGGGAAGGTACAGAGGGACAAAGTACCCGCTGGAAGGGCTCTTCCAACCTCTTAGCTGTTTGTCCCCTATTTCAGTCCTGTTTGATCCAGTTAATCCTTTCCAGGTGGGAAACTGGATATGGAATCTGCTTCTCATTTCAGAATCTCCCTGCAGTATTTGGGCTACCACAAAGCAAGGAAATCCTCTCCAAGACTGAGACCTCCTTCCCATTCTCCCTCCTCCTCTAAGCTATGCACTTCCATTGATGCAGTTTGATATCCTTGTTTTGGTTTTTTGGTTTATTTTTCCTAGCAGATTTGGAATAATCAGTTTTGATTTCTTTCTCTCTCTCTTTGCTGGTGCCTCTTCACTTTCAGTTTTAAGGTATTCACCAAGCTCTGCACACCCTCAGGGAGCAGCAGAGAATCCAGGGTGGGGTTAAAGCAGAGCTGCACTCAGGGCTGCAGACAATAAATAGGGTAATGATGGATACACATTTGTGTTGACTGAGAAGTCAGAAGAGGGTCTTAAAATGAAATCTGAGGTAAAGAAAGGGTTTTTTCAGACTTACATATTACAGGAGCAGGATATGGAGGAATCTTAAATGTATAATAAATATATAATAAATGTTCTTAAATGTATAATAAATCAAACTTTTCTTGCACATAATCACAGTGGGATACAATCTGTAACATTCAGAATATTTGATATTTTCAAATAGGTTCCTATGGGAGATCATATAGAAGAGGAGAAAAGATAATGTTTCAGTGTTACTGTCACTCCATGATGGAGTTGCTGTTTCCTGAACTTCTTTCAGGATGAAAAGAGGCAATAATGCTCATGTTTGCTGTCTTCAGTCTCACACTACCCAGCTGACCTGTCCAAGAGGTCACCTGTTCATAACTCGGTTCTTCCACTCTGCAAATTGAGTCCAAGGGATGATCTTATTCTCCAGTCTCTGGATTCAGCAGGATTATTCCCTCAGCTGTTCTGCCTTTTACTATTGGGGTCATGGCAGGCTTAACCTCAGGCAGACTACCAAAGACCTAATAAATAGGGCTTGTCATTTTGGGCTTGGTGCCACGCTAACCTGGTTACAGAGCATCCAGCTGGCACACATCTGCTGGGGCTGTGCAGTGCTGGTCAGGGCAGCTTAGCAACAACAACTTGAGGAATACAGGGCTGCTGCAGCCAGTGTGGCCACCAAGTCTGTGCCATTGCCAGCAGGGGAGGCTTGGCACCAGGGACTGGGAGGGCTGCTGGCCCTGGTGTGGACGGGGATCTGCCAGGGGTGAGGGCCAAGCTGCCACTGCTGCTTTCCTTCCATCTGGATCCTTTCGTCCTCCAGCCCTTTGCCCCTGCAGGCCACAGGGCAGGTCCAGCACGACTCCATCCTGCTGATGGGGAGGGGGTGCCGTGTTAGGAAAAGCTGGGTTTGCAGACACCTTGAAAATGTGAAGGTGGGTGCTGCCAGTGTAGCTCAGATCCCTGTTCCTTTTCACACCACCATGGATAATGGTGATTCTTTAGCTCCAGAAGAGAGGTTGGAATACTCTTGTCTCCTGTAAAACTGCCCCTAGCAGATGCAACAGGACAGCTGCCCCTATTGATGGAAGCAGCACTGCTCATGTAGAGAATTGCTGTGCATTAAAAAAGGGGTGATCATCAATGTTGTACTTGATTACTGCCAGCAATGCCAACCTGCACCTGCAGGATGATGCTCCGAGATGAAGAGTGAAGATCTATCTAGCAAATGTTGACAGTTTTAGTGAAACAGTGTCCAACCCATCAGCTAATGGAAAACATCTCTGTGATTTATCAATACTAGAATTTCAGCTGAAAATGCAGATTTGAAATATTAATTATGAATATAGTCCAATAAATAAATCCCTAGGCATTTTATTAGATGTAGTGTATATAAAAAAAATCCTCAGGATTTTACACTTCCTAGAATTTATAGGATTTTCTGGTTGGACATCTTATAGTAAGATGATTGCTTGATCTCAGGAACCACCATTTAAGTAAGTGCTTTTCTACATCCTGCATATACTTTTTGCTTGGTTCTTCTTATATTGTGTACCTGCCTTATTTTCATAATTTGTCTTTTTGGTACTGATTTTTAGAAAATATTTGTATTATACTGTGTGTCGAATATGAAGTAGAATAAACTCAGCTTCTAAGCTAGGTAGCTAATGTTAATGACACTTGATCCAACTCGCAACACCTTTTAGAAACAATGAGAATAAAATAAAGGAAAAAAAACTCAACTTCTCCCCCCATACAAAACCTGGCAAAACCTGCAGGCACTATGGAGTTTGTGGTTGCCACAGGAAAGCACAAGTATCTTTGGTGAGACTGAGCTGCCAGCTAGCACTTACAAACAACGCTTGACCTTTCAGTAACATCAAAAGGAGAACTCTACTAATACGTGGTATTTCCTCTGCAGTAAGATTACATCCTGCCTTTGCAGCAAAAGAAGTTCAGACAAACTTATTTTTTTCCTTCAACTTACAGTTTTAGCTGGCAAGAAGAAATATAATTAAGACTATGCAACTTAATTTTGTGTTCAGCTTCAAGTACTTGGTTATTTCCCTCGTGGAACACTGCTCAGATTAGTGATCAAGCAAGGGCACTTGTCTTCAGTGTCAAATGTGTGTCTCCCCTGATTGCACTTCAGTCAGTTGAGCCTAATTCCTACTGATCTAGAAATAGTTATCAAGTCCTGTATGTGCAGCTCCATCTCAAGGAAGCAAAGAGAAGTTACTCATCAACACTTAGGCTTTCTGGTGAGGGAGATGATGCCCAGCCTTCATTCTCATACCACAGGTAACATTCATTATGCTTTTTGGGGGGGTGGGGTATGATTTTGAGAGTGGTAAAGCTTTTAAATTGGATATTAATAATGCTCATAACAGAGCAAAGTAGATGGCTCTTTTATAAATTATTCCACTGTATTAAAAAAAAATTAAAGCCAGATATGCTTTAAAAATAAACCATCTGCTTTAAACCAGAGTTCTTTTGAACCTTGCCTGTGAACAACCAGGCACCAATATGAGACAGGAAACTCTGGGAGAGGAAGGAGAGGTGTGAAATGTCTGGGAGTCATTAAGCAGTGCAGCAGAAATGTAGTTACCAGTTGCCAGGAATAGTAAATCCTGCTTACACAAGACTCTTTTTTTTTTCCTGATTCAGCTGGGTCTCAAGGATTTCAGTTCTGTGAATCTGTGTTCCCCAGTCCTGCAGCAGCAGCAAAATGGGATGCTCCCAGGATACCACCTTCCATTCCTGCCCCTTATGCTTCAGCCTAATTGCTGCACAGCACTGTCCATCACAGGCAGATGCCACTTCTATTCTTTTTTGTCCCTGTAGGACATCTACAACACTGCTCCATCCCCAGGTTACCTGGCCCCAAACACGGCATCCAGGACTTCTACCCTGGAACATCAAATTAATTTTAGCGGCAGCTTGGCATGAAGCCACACTTGGCATTTAGGGGCAAATAGTAAAAAAACCCACAAAACACTTCAAACCCAAAAAATCACTTATTTGAGTGCCAGAGAAGGTGTGAGTTCTTTTGTCACAACGGTCTCTAAAAGCACAATTAAAAAGAATTCCACCAGGTTAGTAACCAGCCTGGAGAAAATATATCAGGGTTTGAATATGTCAGTGGGAAGCTGCAGCATGTGTCCCCAGCAAGGGAGGAGTGCTCCAGCTGCCTCACCCTCTGCTGCCCTGCATTCCCAGATCAGGGCACATAAAGGATGTACTGCACTGCCTGTGGCAGCATGGAAACACAAACGGGGCCCTCCTGTGCTGGGGGAAGGTGGTTCTTCACTGACTGGGAGAAAGTGGCAGTACACAAAATAGGTGGAGATGTGTCCCTTGTGGGAGTGGAGATGTGTCCCTTGTGGGACAGCAAGGAATCCTTTTGCGTCTAGGTGTGTTTTGTGCTCAGGACTTATTTCCATGTGTTGTGAGGCAGCTCTTTTGAATGTATTACATCTGTAATTGGAATGACAGAAGCTCCTTAGTGATTTGTAACTTGGAAATAAAGAGGAAGGTGCGGTACAATTTCAGACTGCAGCAAGACAAGAGTTTGTTAAAGTAGTGAAATACACTGTATTACAGAGTGTCCTTTGCTAGCTTACCGAATGAGAGCCAGAACAAGGATCAGGATCTGATCAGTAAGATGCAAGACCAGCAATCAGTAAAGTTCACAGGGCGTGAAAACTTTTTGCATCTGTTCTTGAAGCCCAGCAGCATCTCATCTTAATCTAATACATATCTCAAGTGAAAGCCTTTCCTCATCACTGTTAGAAGTTTAGACTAGATTTTATTTGGAATCAGGGGATTGTTAAAAATATTAAGGACTGTAACTACGTAAGAAGCAGTGTAACACTTCCCTTTTCCCTCTTCCAATGCTGCTAATTTTAACTACTCAGTCAGAAATATTCTGTATCAAAATACTGCCTGAATCTGTACTGACTTGTATTTCTGCCAAAACTCGGCAAATGGTTTTGAAAAACAAAACAGGAAAGGAGCTACATTTAGGGGGAATTAGGGCAAAAACATCTACATCAGCCAGAAAGAAATAAACTGAAATTTCTCACAAAATTGAGAGTCAAAGAGATTATGAGGAAGATGGTGAGAATAACCAGTTAGTGAATTCCATATGACATTCACAGTGGTGCTATGGAGTTACATCTGGCAGATGGAAAGAAAACTTTGCTTTTGGACAGCCATTTCAAGAACCAAGGTAAGAGTAAGACAAAGCAACACTTAAAAAAATGTTTGCTTGATGCAAGTCTTGAAAATTCAAGACTTCGACATTAGGCCCAAGTAAGAACAGTCCTACAATTACTACTGCCCTTGCCAGGCAAAAAGCTTGTGAGACTTTTGGTCCAGATGTTTATAACCCAGCAGTCTCTTCAGGAACTGCAAAGCACAGCTTTATTCAAATGGCTCAGCACTGCTGTCAGCACAATCTGTGACTTGGTAACTCAGGCCTGAGGAGGGTTTGTGAGGTCTGACAGGCTACCTCAGCTGGTCTAGCACAGCAACCCCGGAAAGTCTTCTGCATTTTAACATCAAGATTTAAAAACAAGGCCTCTGATTGTTTTTAAATACCTCTAATTATCAGCAGTAGTTACATGTACCTGCACACTGCAGCAGGTTTGGAAGTAGATGATTTTTAAGGTCACTTCTAACCCAGGACATCCTAAGATTCTATGATATGGAAAGACACAGCTGCACCTGGCAGAACTCATTCTGTGCTTGACAATTCTTTACCTACTAGTTCAGCACAGAGTGCAGCTGGATCTGCTGAGCTCATTACTGTTATAACTTATTGCTCACATGTATCTCAAATTACAGGACAAACTGAAAACCAGAAAATTCCAAGTAAGCAGGAGAACTTTATTTTCCTATGACGGTGGTATGGGCTTACAACAGCAGCATACACTTGGTTATGTATTTACCAACCTCACCCATGCTGGGATTCTGTGATTCCCTATTTCATGTTTTATTGAAAATTTATGGGAAAATTTAAAAACAAGACTTTAAATGGCCTTTGCAGTAAGTAAATATATTGCCTCAAAGAGCACCTGCAAAAGTACCATCTTCAAATTCTTATCCTTATTTGATGTTTTAAAATTGATACACCTCAGCTCTCACCTGAGTCATACTCTGTCACAGTTCTACCTTTGCAACATTAACTGCAGACAAAGACACCTGGGGACACACACAGCACACCTACATCATATGGCCCTCACTCGTCTTCTCCGTGTAATCCTGATTTAACAACTGGCTTCAATGGGACCTGGTAACAGATACAGACCTTCAAATCTGTCTCTCTATCAGCATGTGGCTGAACACACAGGCACAGAAGTGCTTTTTAAAATAAAGCTCTGAGCTCTCCCTTTGAATTTGAAGTACAATGTCTTCCAAGGTATTTTTAGGAAAAAACGTGTGAAGAGCAAGTGAATGAAAACCAAATGTACACAGATTTTTAAAATCTTGCCTTATGAACAGAGTATAAATCTTACCATGCTAAAAATATGTACCTAACATTACACCTCCATATGCCAACTTCGTTGTACCCAAAGCAAGCTCTCTAGGGATCAGTTTACAGCCACGAAGGTAAGATGGCAGTGCTTATGAGTTGCTTGGATTTATTTGAAGAAGCACAAGAAAGCATGTGGAGCAAACTCGGCAAATACTAAGAGGATCCCCAAATCCAAATGTTACAGCAAATGAGAGTTCACTGTCTCGTATCAGTACAATGGCAAGGGCACATGCTCCTCTGGGCACTACACCAGCAAACCAAACCATCTAAAAACAGGGCCCAGGTGCAGCTGTGCAAGCACAAGTAAGTGGTTAATGTGCATGCCAGAGCAGCTCATCTCAAGTGACACTCAGCTTTCACTAATGATCCTTTATTTTTGTCTCCTGAAGGCACTGAGGGGTTTTGCTGGTCTGCAAAAGAATTGGTCAATTTTCCTGTCAGTCCTACTCTCAATCTGAATATACTGTGAGATCTTGTGCCTAGTGAACCATGCAGAATGTCAAGGCTATTTCAAACACTGACTCCTCTGCAATGAGTGGCATTCTGCTTAAAAATGTTTGAATGAGACTATAATATTTTTTTATTTGCAGCCGGGCAATATTTTAACCCAGTACTTTTTAAGATGAAGGCTGATGCGATGTCATGCACCAAATATCAAGTTTGTGTTTCTGTAATTCAATCAAGGACAACTTGTTGGGCTGTTCCCATTTGCTTTCATATACCAACAAAAAGAAATCCCACAGCAGCACTGAGAAAGATGATGAGAATTGCGACTTATAAACTCTTTAACGCTTTCTCAACTTGTCGCTAAAAGAATAACATCTAAACAAAATATTCAGATACAATGTAATAAGTTTCTTTATTTTTTTTAAATCCAATTTGTAAAGGTCCCTTTTTAAACAAAACAAGAACAAAAAAATCAACACAATTCAGAGGGCTTATCTCATTTACCATACTCTTCCCCACTCTTCACTTTAACACAAGCAGCAACTTATAGTATTAGTGCTCATATAGTGCACTTATATGAATTTTGATTTGTGTATTAAGCATTAAATACAATGTATTTTCTGTGAGCATAGCCCAAAGAGTACACAACGTTACATTTTCAAAGTATATGTTTAAAAAAAAGACAATAAATGTATATCCAAGACAGTCAAACTCAAATATTTTGACTTGGCAAATTCTATAACGAGTAACAGCAATTTTAAACTGTGTACAAAGCAGAACAGTGCCAACATGCCTCCAGTCTGTGAGCTATGGTAAAACATCAAGCACACATACAAAGGAGAGAAGCCAAAGAAACCCACCACAGAGCTAACCTGAGGCACACCCAACTGCAACCAAACAAAGGCAGCCCACTTTCCCACTCTGTAATGCAAAGATCCCAACAGCAACAAAAAGCACTTCTACACTACAGAAAGTGAAACAGCAACTTCTTCCAAAATTGCCTCCGCATTTTTAAACACATTGTTCAAAAAATTTAAAGATGAACATCTAATTATACCAAACAAATGTACAAACTATAAAGTCAGAGAAGCTCCAGAAGATTGCCACTTTCAACCTTGCATAGTGAGAGCTGGCATTGATATTGCTACCATAGCTTCAGCAGAAGATACAGGAAAGAAAAATCTTTACCTCTAAGTGATGCACATACGTAGCATTTTCTTCACAAAATTCAGTTAAACATTGTTTTAATAAAATGGAAAACAGCTCTAAAAAGGGAAAGATAGTGTTCACAAGCTTAGAAAAAAAATACAAAACCAGAACATTCCATAATAAAAAATTTGAAACAATAAACATTCCATCATGACAGCACCTATTTTATCACTAAATAAGCCCCATACATGCAACAAACTACAACTATTGTATAAGGCTGTCAAATTAAAGGTTTACTTTTCATATAAACAAAGTGTAAAAATAGCAACAAGTTGCAATCTTCAAATTTAATGCTATGTGAGGATTCTGTCTCCCCAGTTTCATTTGGTAGCAATTTCAATATGTGTTTGATATAAATGTCATTCATCTAGGAACCGTGGTACAAATACATTGTGCCTAGGACAGTATTGTCGTATCTCTGTTCGACCTTGACAGAATTGGAATGCTCAACAACACTACTGAGTTCAGGGATGCTTTCAGCAGTATCCCCAAAACCATGATAGTGTCCATAGTGCAAAGTGTCTCCAGGGTCTTCCACCCATGAGGGCCGGTTAGAAACACAGCTACTCGGGCTTCCATTCAGGTGGAGAGATCCACACATGTCGGTGGAATTACTCATGGCTTTTTCCGGTTCCTCTGTGCCGTTACTGGTATGAATTCGATGCCTACTGGGAGAAGTGACTCCAGGAATTACTCCGTTAGGTGTTAATGCTAAGCACTCCTCACGCCTGGCATCCATCCCACTGAGCTGTTGTGCAGCGGTGAAATCCAAGTGTCCATTGATGGCACATCCATTTGTCAGTGCATTCAATATGGAGCTACTGCTATTCATATCTGCATTTAAGAAATACACCTGTCACCAACAATTAAGAATAAATCGAAATACATCAAAACGTCTCCACTATACTTCACTTACTTAAAAATGTTTCCATACACAGCTCTGAAAAATAAATCTATCCTTTCTTTATAACAGTGTAGGTAGTTCCAAGTAATGAGGTCTGACCAGTAAGTTTCTTAGTTGAAAATGCAACTTTTTTATCCACATTTGTTTTGAAAATATGCCTATATTAATCTTTGCAAAGACAATATGAACTTTTCAGATTTTTTTTTTCATTTAACTGTATGAAATAAGTGTGGCAGACAACATTCTGGGCTGTGTTTTCAAGGGTGGAATAAAAATGATATTTTCATCTTAATTGTAATGCCCTCTTGGGATGGAAGATGATGTACATACAAGAACTGAGTATCTGTGAGAGGGTGAAGGGTGTTTTTTTTTTCCATTGTTCAGCTGTAATTTAACTGTGGCTTTTTTTTTTTCTTTTTAGTTGTAACTCTCACAGTACAGTATGCACTGAAGTAAATCAAATAAAGAAATGTTACATTGGGATGCTAATATGAAATGCTTCCAAGTTCCCTTATTCAAAAAGTAACTCAATGTACCTAGCAGCTTGCTAGAAAACATATTGGGCAAGTTTGTATTTATTGCTATGTTTATAACAGCATGTGTACAATCCACATGCAAAATGCCATACAATAGCAACAGCAGAGTGCACAGAAGACTGAAAAGTAGTAGTAGGAAACAAAATTCTAAAAATGTGCATGCAAAAGTCACTGACAACTGTTTTGAAGCAATTTCCCCTTTGAAGTTAGTAATTGGTACAGTAGGTTTTGTTTCCATGAACAGATTTCATCAGTCTGTCTGAAATGCATGTTTTTGCAGTGGTACTCAAAAGTACTAGCACAAAAAATGCATGATATATTCTGCCTTTAAAATATAATTTATGTCTATATTGGTAAAGATGAGCAAGGCAGACATAGCAACTACAGAGCTATGTGGTGACATTTAAAGATTTTACATTCTGTGACTATCCTTGGATACATGCACATATGTTTATGCCTCCATGAACGCACAAACCCATGTGCAAAACACGATTGCATTTACTGCGTGTATGCAAATTAATTCCGTTAATTTAGTCTGTTGGCAACTTCCCACATTTGTAAAACACTGGGTTCCCATTTAAGTGACACATAATGAGTACCACTGTCTGACAAGGAAGAATCTGGAGTTTTCGTTCTCTCGCAGTTTTTGCATGACTGTTATTTGAAGTACAACACTGACACTTCACAGACACCAATATTTTGCACAAGAAATGTGTCCAATTTGTAACTCCCTGGATGTACCCACTGGAGATTCCGTTTTAGTCCCTACATCAGTTAAAATAATCACATCAGCTGAACTCACTGATCATGAATTCTCATTAAAAGTGGAAAAAAACCCCACAAGCCCATCAAGACATCAAAGTTAATACTTCAGTGATGAAAACGCACAGAAGGAGTTTCATATAGTGTTTATTAACTGAAAAGTGCAAAATTTTAACTGTTTAAAAGTAAACCATTATAGGCTGGTTTTGCCAAATCAAATTTAATAAATCTGGCACTTCTATTAGTTAATATGCAAAAGTAGGAAATGAATTGTTCTAGTGATAATTATAGAATGTTATTATTGGTGAAAAATGAGCACCTATAGTAATACAGTAATAGACCATATTTATCAAAGAAAATAATTTTTCCATAAATAAGAACACTTGGTAATTATCACTGGAAAATATAGTCTAGCTTTAAAGTATTGATTATATATATGTTATATGTGTATATATATATATATAATAAATATATATTATTTATCATTCCCTTTGTTGAATTGGATCTGTGGTACAAAGCATAAGCATATTTCTGGCAGAAAAAACTGATAAATAAGAAATTAATTTCTGAATGTAATAATGCACTATTGTCGTAACTCCGTGTCTTAACCTACAAAATGCAAAAAGGCTGACCCAAGACAGTTTTAATCAAACTCTATACACATCCTGTTACCAAAAGCATCTTGATTAAGCAGTCCCTAAAAAAATCTAGAGCATTAATATCGACCAATCCTAGTAACATTTTGACTGTTTCATGACAATTGGTACAAAACACAAAATCTGTTTCACCAGTTACACTACTTCCAAATAGTAGATTAAAACTGTGATGGCTGATGTTCTATTTATATAAAAAACACCACAGCAGGATCCTGCACTGTGTCTGATTAAGTTCTGAACACAGGGCGTTTGTCTAGACTATTCTCTATAGTATTTATTGTACTATTCTGAATATAGTTTTGTCACTACATCTTATTTTCAAAGCTAGAATATGTTTCCCTATCAAGTCTTCTTACTATCTACTCAATCAAAATTAAACAAATAATTTATTTCTGAATTTCCTTTAACTCAAAATTATAGCAACTAGAAGCAAGGCACAATGTAATACAAGCCTCAGGTTAAAGGTTGAACAGCCATCACGGACTTCTGTTTACTTGAAATATTAAGAAATTACTAATAAACCTTCTCTTTCACCATTACAGTACATTGCATGAAACAGCTAATTTTTGATACCTACTAAACCCCCAATATAAAGGGTATTACAGGAATACAATAGTTTTCAAGACTCCAGACAACAATGTGCAAAAATAAAGGACTAAGTTTTATACTTAAATTAAAAATAGTACGCATATTGATTCTTGCAACGACAAGGTGTTTGCATTGCAGAAACAGTATATATTTCAATTTCTTTTGGTCCAACAGAAGTACTCTCCTGTTGTTTGGTGTCTTCAACCATTTGAATGTTGTTGTAGTTAACAGGAAACTGTCCACTCCCACCTGATACAACAGCAAACTCTCTATCAACGTGCATATTGTCAGCATCGTCCTCAGCTCCTCCATTCAGCATTGGTATTAAGCCATCAAAGCTGTAACCTGACAAAAAAAAGTCATGTTTAGTCATTAGTGCCTACTTGAAAACTCACCCAACAAAAAGATGAGTACTTTGATTACTAAAGCAAAACAGAAAATTACCAGGGTACCCATTAAACTCTGCATATAAAGTTACTAGTCTGATGTACAAAAAGTGAATGAAGAGAAATTTAAAATTTACTCATATTCAGGCTTTACAGGAGATGTGCCCAACTCATATTTGTCTACTGTCAGTTCAGACTGCTCCCTTTTTCACTCTTAAGAGCCAGCTCCCAGTAACCCACCCTTATCCATATCAGACTTCTCCAGAGATCTTTCCAAGAGCTGAATAAGCAGAACTGTGTTCTGAGAGAAGCTGCCAAGTGGTTAGACTGCTGGGGGGAATGCTTTAATAAGCAAGATGGGCTTGATTTCAGTACTAGTTCTTGAACCTACCCAGAGTATTGCTCCACTCCTATCCCAGCAGGCCCTGCCCTGCTCTCACAATGACATTAACACACTTTTCTACACACACTGCACACACCCTAAATATTGTTATAAATGCCTGCTTTGGCAGACTACAATTCAGCTCCCATTCCTTGGGGCACAACCAAAATTTTCATAAAGTATTCATTTTTAAATAATCTTAAGCCCTAAGGCGTTCCAAGGCCAAAGAGATTACTGAGGGCTTCAAAGACATCAGGGCCCTTGGATGAGCAGGCTTCAAATTACCCTAAACCAGGAAGAGAAAGACTTTTTCAGTTATCTAGAGGAATATTCATGTTGGCCAATTCCAGGACCCAGTTCCAGGAATGCCCTCCATCACACCTCACACAGAATACCAAAGCATCTGTGCCGAGGCTCGTGACACCAAGGCACTGGTTGTGAGCAGCAGACACATCATAGAGCACAAGTCAGTCTGCCGAGGGCTGGACTAGAGGGGCCAGGATTACAACTGACAGGAACACAGCTGTGTGAACATTAGCCCAGTGTGCATCATCATCACCCTCTGTCGACCTTCCTGGGAAGCAGGATGAAAGTTCTGGAACTGATTTCAGAAAAATGGACATAAAATCCAGTTTATGTTTCTAAGTCAAAATGAAAAAAGATTCAGCATATATTCTGAAAGTGGTCACCAATTTACTTCTGTTCATTCTACTTGAGTAATTAGTTTCTATCATAGTGTATCATGTATCAGCCTTGCCTAATTTTGAGGTTTAAGGCTTTTTTAATACTATGCACCTGTTGGCAGATACACCTGTGTGCATACAGACAAGTAATGCCCATCCATTGCCCAGTTTAGTTATTCCAGGGCAAAGCACACCATAAGCATTTATCTTCTCTCAATTCTAGTGTCTACAGGTTCTTGTAAGGGACATCTGTTGTAGCAGCAAGTAGTTTCAAAACTGTGATTGGTCAGATTTGGGGTATGGCCATCAAAGCCTGACTTCCCGGCAAATACAGGTTGGCTTCACTCTCTGAACATCTGGAATCTCCTGTGCAAAATAGTCTTTAAAGGACAACAGACTAGTGTGGTTTCAGTAAGGGTTTAAAATTATGACAAAGTTTGGCTTCTTCTGTAAAAAGGCCAGCTAAGCACAAAGATGTACTGATAACTCATTACTTAGCTCTGTTGTTTACCAAAACGCCTCAGGAACAGTGACTCATTCTCCGTGCAAGAGACTTTTTACATCAATGCAATAGTTATTACTGATGCTGATGTCTTTGAGGGCAAACATGTCAGTTTAGAAACTGCAGCTCCCACTGCTGGGATGTATCTTTAGTTACTCCAAAAACCCTCAAGAAAAGCAGCAAAGCTTTTGTATTTGTTTGTGGAGGTCTCAAAAAGTCATACTGTTAGCCATTTCAAAAATTACCTATCCTGATTGTTTTACCAACATTTCTGTAATTGCTCAGGAGCACTCGTTCACTTCAAGCACTGTCTGTTTATTTACTCAATCTAACTTAGGTACTGGGCCAACTCTGTACAGTGAAAAGTAATGCAGATACAGCACCAATCCCCCAGAATGTGGGGAAATACTGCCTATTGACTAGCTTGAAGCATATGCTGAAAGAGACAGCTGCTTAGGAACACTCAGATGGAGCAGCTCTTCAAAATGCAAGGTAAGTTAACTTGCCTTCAAATAGTGCCTCCTGGTAGCAGATCAATGGACTGAAAACTTCTGCAGTTTTTATGGACATTGTGTACTGGGCAAGTTTTCTTACTCTATATAGCTACTTAGCAAATACTTATTCCTGAAGTCTTGTTCTCCAGAATGAAATTTATCATTTAGACTAGCTACAGGAAGCAACATATCCTGTTTATGACTGGCCACAGAGTACCCAGTTAAGGTGTCTGATCCTCGTATAGGTGAAGTGGTGTTTGGATAGCAAGTACTGAACAAATACTAGTGTTGATACCGATGTGATTTATGTCATATTTACAAACATGGTTTAGGTCTCAATTCCCCCCTTGCTATCTGGAATTAAGCACTGTTTAAGTCCATTCTATTTGGCTCACTCAAAGTCACGTATGTTAGAACACCAACTTTAACTGAACAAACTGTCTTCAATGAAGACCTATAAAGTCCTTTTCCTGATGCTAAAAAGAAAAGCATCCTTTAGCATTATCAGGAAAAGGGTGGTCTGAGTGCAGAATAACTCCCTTGTGTTTAGTCAGAATTTAGTGGAATGACTAATAGAAAGGAAGAAGATAATTCTCCTCAATCATGTTACTCAAGTTGTTTCTAAAAAAAGATTTCAACACAGAGCTACCAAAAAGTATCTTTAGGTTGCACTATTCCATCGTTGCTGGCAAAGCAGCAGTATCCTCAACATACAAGGCTGGAAAGGAAATCTTAAGGTCCATTCTGGACTTATATCCTGGTTTAAAATAGCAGGTCCCCTTGGAAAACAATCCTGGAAACCTAGGGTATGTTAATTTACAGACATAACCCCTCTTGATTTGGGAGACCCTCTGCATTCAGTTTCTTCCATCCACCTTACATAGCGGTTTCTGAACTGTGAATTAATCCCTGAATGGAAAATTACCATCAGAACATCAAGGCATCTCTGTGAATCAACTCATTGTTACTTGGCCCTCCTGAAGCTGAAGAAACTGAGGAAGGAGTAGAAGCTAATTTCAGCTCCTACTCCTCTGCATAATTATCCTCAGTATCATGCAGCTTTAGCACTCTCTGGAAATAGAAATTTCTGAACACGCCAAGATGATGATAGGAAGAACTGGGATCTTGCAGCATGAAATAATTGTATTAATCTGCTTCTTGTATTAATATGCAATTTAGATATGTGAGTTTGTCAATAATACTCAACATCCACTCCAGAAGACTTTAAAACGTTTATTTTCCTTTCTCCGCAACAGTATCAACCCATCCCTTTTACCTCTGGGGTCTCACCTTCTGTTCTAGCCTTCTTTACTCCAGCAGACTCCGTATCTTCAAAGGATCTCTTTCGACTTGTCCCACCACTGAATGGATTGGGACCTGCATTCTGATTAACCCCATTTAAGGTGCCATTGCTATAGAAACGATTCAGGTGACAGTTCTGGAGGTTCAAGAGAAACTGGGCACATTCTTGGAAGCCCTGGGTATGTGCAAGGTCTGCTGCTGTCAGGCCACTGGCATTTCTCAAGCTGTACAATACAAATAAACTGGATTACACTCATTCATCAGGCTAGCTGGCTGCTGCTGCTGCCCTTACTGACTATCTATCTGCTGGTGATGAGAGAAAACATACACTTAGCAAATTTTCCATTAAGAAATTAGTTATCAATCTTAGTTTTATAACTATCTTAACTTTTTGCACATATATCTCACTTCTAAGCAAAATTTGGGAGACAATACACTTTAAAATAAAATCAATATACTATGTGCCTTAAACCATCTTCCTATTTAAACTTCTCAAAATGCTTTATTCTAAAATAGTCTGAAGTAGCTGATCTTTACATAAACTTCAGACTAATTTAAGTGTTGAATTTTACCATCTTCTGCAGTTTACTCTGCAATCTATTGCTTTAACTTGAGCAAAAGTTCAAATACTCAAAACAAACTTAACATGACTTGGTAATTGTCCATGGCATTCTGGTTTCTAAGGTAACAACAACATCACTATTTTTCCTAACAACAAAATATATACATATATAGTAAAAGATAGATAGAGAAAGATGCTATACTTAGTTATGCTTTGCTTATACTTTTGTTTCTGGTTTGTTTCTCATTTCAAAGTGTGTGACATCATAAGTACTAGAAGGTACTTTGGTAATTTCAACCAAGACTTTTCTGTGCAGAAGAAAATGGCACTGGATTTTGCATATTCTAGCGCATCAAAGAGGTTAGGAATGAAATCAGGGAGAACACACAGAAATGTAAAGGCTTAATGTGAAAAAGTGCTGTATCACATGCAATGTATGCATTTACACAAACACACAGGATGTCTTATGCTTAGCAATTTAGGCTAACTTGATCAGCAAGAGCACAGAAGTGGAGACAAGAAGGCCAGGAATGACAAAACTAGATGGTGATGCAAAAGATGCCAACTAATCTTTCCTAAGACAGATGTAACTAGTCAGAAAAATGGAATTTTTGTTTCTTGGCTTCAGTCATTTAGACAAGTCAATTACTTAAAAATCCAGAAACAGATCAGCTAACAGATTAAGAATTCACAAGATTAATAGACCTGATTCTCTTGAAACTCCAGCTCATGAGAAGAAATCAAAGAACAAAGCCCAAATTTGATTTCTAGATCACTGTAACTTACTTTCAATAAGAAAACCTTTAGAAACTGACTATTGCAGCAAGACTATTTCCATGAATGGATAAGCCAAAATACTACAGAATCACAAATCCCATAACCTAAACCAGGCTTCATTTCATTCCATACTACACTATTATAAGCCACTATTTACTTGCACTACTAGTGAAAATCCACAGAACAGCAGTCAAAAGTGATCTAGAAAGTAAGACTTCGGAATACTGATAAACCTAGTTAGTCAAAAGAAACTAAACTTGGAGGTGGCATTAGTTTTGAATACATACAAGAGAGTTGCAAAGTGATTAATCTGTTCTGTGCATCTAGTGTAGGCAGTATATGAATGGGATTAATATGAACAAAGGATAATTAAAGCTAATATCAGGAGAAAGTTTTAGACTATAAAGGATGCTGAATCTTGAGAGAAGTCTCCTCTCATTTTAAGAGCTGCCCATAGTATCAGAAATTCCACTGTCAATTCTTTCCCCGGCTGAAATGTTGAATGATGACCTGTTGAAGCTGCTGCTATGTAACAATGACACTCCTTTAGTAATTCTGATTTACTTATGCAGTGTAAGGAAGTAGAAGAATGAAACTGGAGTGAAGAAAACAGTAATCTTAACAGACCTATTCTATTCAAGAAGAAAAGCTCAGTTCTCTGATACCTTCTTAAAATTTGCGAGCCCCAAAAGAACAGTAAAAGAAATCTAACCAAGAGCAAAATAAAGTTACACAAAGATAAAAATGACAAAACAAGTATGATATTGAATGGCCACCTAATTTAACAGAAGTTCGAGGAGTCAGTAATTCTATTACTTAGCAAGTACTACAGAAGGCTAACTCTGCTTTTCAAAACTGACTGTAAAAGACTGCAGTAAAGTCATCATTTTCCAAAGGATCGTCAATGTAAGATGCCAGAAGCATTTGGACATCTATAAACTAAGATGTTACACTAAAGTGTGTAAACCTACACGACCAAACTCTAGGAAAGAAAAATTGTATTTCCCAGAAACAAAATCAATAGGAGTTAGTTTGCAAAAATTATAAAATGTAATGATCTTTAATATTTAAATATCTGTCCCATTCCTACCTCTACCTGAACAAATTACTCGTAACAGGTAGACAAAGATGTGCTTGTTTTACAAAAATTCTGAAAGCACTGCACAGGCACTCACGCCTACTGGATTTAACATTCTTGCTTCTGAAGTTTAGAAACACCTCTCTTAAAGGGTGAATCTAAATCTAGCCTATTAAATTAGCAATTAAAAGAAAAAAATAGTTCAATGAAGTAAGAGGAGATTTTAAGTTCTAGATGACTCTAGAAATGGAACAAATGTTATGGAAGATAACTCAGCTGTTAAGTTCTCTCTGCTGACTTACAGTGGGAACACTAATTTGAGTATCTTTTCTATATCCAGCTGTCAATGTCCATGATTTTAATCAAAGCCTGATTATTCTTGGACTTTTATATACTTTCAAATTTCTGTTATACTGGCTTGCATTCCAATATTAACAGGAAGGAGAAAAGGAAAAACTGACAAATTTTGTAGAAACCTTCCATCACTTTCTCAGAAACAGGCTAGAAAGATAAAAAAAGACCTACTTCTTCAGCTCATTTTTCTAGGAGGAAAAATGTTTGTTCTGTCAGTGGGAACACAAAAGGCAGCAAGAGCTAGGTGTGTTATATTAGCCTACTGTAACAAAATCCAAGTAAGAAAAAAAATTTGCTAATGTAAATATAAACAATATAGGAAAGAAAATGCTCTTAACAGATATCATGGAGTTTTACCAGACTAGAATGGTTTATATATTTTCAAAATAATTTAGAAATATTGTCAATTACTGTAAGGATTCTGAACCTGCAACAGAAAAACAGTGTAATACAGTCCTTCCAGAAACCCTAGAGTACTTGAATGAATTAAAAAGCTAGGATATCTACTACACCATTCTTTAAAAAGTGTGAATCTGAACTTGGAGTGGAACCACCCCGTTACAGCTGTAATTACAAGGAACTAGGAACACATCTAATATTACATCTGCTACCCATGCCTGACAGTGAAGCATCTGCCTCAGATTATCCCAAGAGTTAAGAATTTAAGTGTCATTACAGTAGACAGACTAGACTATACAGATGAAAATAGAAATGGCTCACTGTCCCAACTGCACACAAGAGAAGTTCAACCTCTTATGTGCAATTCCTACATCAGCCTTTGGTTATGAACTGCAATTATATGCAATATATCAAATGAAAAGGAAGAGAAGTAGTATGTGATTAATTTGCCTACAAAGTGTAGTAGCCATGTAACATGGAATGTGCACCTAAAAAATGGAAGAAAAAGCAACAAGCAGAAAACTCAGAGATATTTGCTATATTCAAGTAAATTTACAGCTATTTCAGTTCTTAGGCATCCCTTGAAAGGTACTTGATTTATTGTAGTTGCTGACATAAAGAAAAAGGATTGGTAAAGGATATTTAGAACTGAAAGTAACTTCAAGACCAGGGCTGTGAAAGAAAAACACTGGAAAAAAAGTAAACCAGTGGACAACTACCTCGATGTCAGGGGTCTTGGAAAAAAAAAAAAATCTTCTTTTCCCCCCATCCTCCACTTGTTTTACTAAGTTAAAAAACTCTGGCACCAGCTTTGATCTTTTATCCTAAACACCTCGAAATTGTGGAAGCTCTGAGAAGCTTGGAACACACTGATATTAAATCTTCAGGGAAACTGTCCTTTTGTTACTGCTAATCATAGAACAAGTATGACAGGTCTATTTCTGCAACTGCATTACTCAGAATTAAAAATGAGTAAAGGAATTTGTAGGAGGTTTTACATTTTGTAGGGGTTTTTGTTGTTATTGGCTTTTTTAAAAAACTTCTTTTTTTGTGACAAAGATGCCAAATTAAGGACAAGATTATGTTTCTTTTCAAGATTTGTCTCTAGGCTAGGCTTTTAGCTGAAACAAGACAAATAGCTGGTTACAGACACCGCATTTTTCAAATTAATTACAAAGGAAGATGCCAGCAGCAAGGAAGGTGTGGAAAGATGGAAGAAGACATAAGAAAATCAGAGTAAGTCTTGGAAAGTGACATGTTTTATGTTTAGTCAGCCTTTATTAAAACAGTATTCATTGACTTGGTGCAGAATTTTCTAAAGGTTGGCCTAGTTACTGTCAAATCAGAGAGCAGTGCTCCAAAAACTTAATTCCTTCTCTCTGCAGTAAAAAAGTAAAAAACTAAAGACAACTCTGAAGGTTAGTCTAGCTACAAGACCAGGTGGAAAAAAACTGAAGAAAAGACATTGAAAACAAAAGCTCTGAAAATATATTTCCTTTTTTGGCACCTGGTCCAGACAGGAAAATACATGAAAGCATGAACTGACAAACAGGAGAAAAATTCCTTACTTAACATTGCCCAGGGCTAAAGGCAGCCGTCAAAAAGTCAATTCACTCCATGTTTAGAAAACACGGATCTTGCATCCTTTCCAAGGCAATTCAAGTATTTGAAAAATGACTGAGTCCCCTTCAGGTTTTTTCACTTCGCAGCAATTTTTTGCTATATACTTTATTTACTGTTTCCATGTAGAAACAAATTGAAATCAAGAATAATGGTATTATTTACCCTCAGCCTTCTTGTACGCTAAAATCCAGGAGCTGGGAATAAAAACATCTTGTTTTCTTCAAAGTACAGGAGTATAAGATGCTAACTTCAATGCAAAAGAAGAAAGCCAAATGTAAGGAAGGATACATTTTCATATTATAACGTTATTCTAAATAGAAAAAAATCCATGAGAAAAGATGGTGAAAGTCTGAATATGGATGAGTAGGTGATCTTGAAGTTTCTTGACAGATGACACTCGCATTGTTCTGGAGTGACAGGTGTTTTAGAAATAAACTCAAAACACACACTGATACATTAACACTCTGACTTTTGCATATACATTTATTCACAGACCTACAGTGCTTAAAACAACACTTATAACATGTTTTTCTTCTTCCATCAAGTGATGTCCACAGTCTTCAAAACTGACTGATCTTGGCATGAAGGTGACTTTTTTTCATCTCCCTCTAGGTTGACATCATATGAACTCCCATTCTAAATGCCAGTTCATCTGAGAGTCCTGGTATCAGGGACACTGATGAAGCATGAGTTTAGGTATTTCTTTCTTCTGAAACGCTTTTTCAAAAACGTTGGCTGTGAGCGTAATTAAATTGTTGCTCAATACCAAGAGACAAGTGCATTATCTAGCCAAACAGGACTGGTGAAACATGAAGTTAACTTTCAGTTTAGCTTTATTTAGGAGGAAATTTTTATTATTTCAATCTAATTTAAGTTTACTAAAGGAAGGAAAAAATTGAGGCAAGTTTTTAAAAAATACTCGAGATGCTTCCATTATGGCTAAGCCATAGAAAGTAAAAAAACCAAGCCAACATAACACTCAAAATTTAGAATTGTTTAAATATTACTTTGTGCAAGGAAGATTTACTTCAGTGTAACTTGCCTCTTTGAAAGATCTGTAGAAAGAAAACAAAGACTTGTGCTTCTCACATTGAATTATAAATGCTGTTGAATTTACTACAAAAAAAATGCTTCTAAGTTGCTTTAATTGTTCATTTTTCATATTCATTGGTGGAAAAAACAAGCAGATTTCTGGTTTTTTAATATAGTGTATTTCTAAGATAGAAATATCTTCAACTTATAATGTCACATACCTTGAAAAACAAAACAAACATTTGCTACACAAAAAGTCAACAATAAATAGTTTTGAAAATCATATATGTAAAAAAACCCCTCCTAAATGTTTAATTTGAAATAGTGATAGCACCTACAGCTTACTGTGTTTTTGTTAATGCCATGCGACAATCTAAGAAAATAAACCACAGTTTTCGTATATCAATGTAATATCTGTTAAAAATTACTGATCTCAACTTATCTATTGTTAGTTTACAAATAAAAATGTAGATAATTGTAAATTAGGGTAAGCAAAGCATGCAAATCTATAGATTCTATATCTGAATTCCTAGATTAGCATTAAAACCAATCACCGCAACAAATACCTCAACAGTATGCCTTGTGTGCAGAAAGGAAGCGATACTGAACATTCAATGCCACAACTGTAAGGTTTTCGGAGAAGCACCTGTGGCAGTTTCAGCAGTTTCTATATGGAATGCTCCCCCTTTCTAGGATTACTTGAAAAAATCAAGTCAATTCGAATTACGTAGCTGTAAAACATTGACATGTGTAGTTTTTACAGTTTCAGAATCTTCTGTTTGATTTAAACGGGCAATGGTGCATAAACAGGAAACTTATATCATAAGGGATCACATATTTGCAGGCAACATTAAGATTAAAAGTACATTAACATACATAAAGTGCTGTAGCACATTATTCAATATGTAAGCCATTATCATGTGACCACCTTAACAACAAGATACTAAGCCTTTTATGCCTTTAAAAGCATTATAACTTCCATCCTGAAATCAATTTTTCAGTTCTTCACTGAAATTTACATAGAATGGATTAAAGTTACCGGTCAACTCATGGCTTCAATTACTTTAAATTTAGTAGGCTGTATCTCAAAAGAATTAGTAGCTATTCCTATACAAAAATTAGCAGATACAAGGATTAAAACAAAACAAAAGAAGAAAGAGAAAAAAAAGATCAGAACACTAAAACGCCCACAGTGAGAAAAATTGTTTCCTATATAAACAGTAGTATACTAGTCTAAAATTTCTAAAGCAAAATTATTTTCAAATACTAAACTTTAAGTGTTTTAACCCTTTGGTGTCCAAATACAGAAGTTATAAAGTTGTTTCAAACTTTTTTTTTCCAGATACCAAGAGAAAAATAATCTTAACAGATGTGTGTCACTGCTGGGGCAGCTATACAAATTCATACTAGAATTACACACTGGGCATCTATAAAAGCACAAGTTGGTGCCAAGTTTTTATTTCACAACAAAGCATTTGGCAGCTGAAATTATTTTACACTTTTAAAAACAGTGGTAGAGTTCCTGTGAACATATCCAATGTCATCCAACAAGAGTAATATACCAGACAGGATTCTACTTTATGAAGCCACTTTCTCCACAGAAAAATTAAGGTTCACTTTGAGTTATGCAGCTATAATTAGCTCCTAGATACTTCAGTTCCTGACTCAGCAGACACTGGCAGAAGAAAGAATCCATTAACTATGGTAGGCAATGTTGAAATTATCACAAACATCATCATCAGGACTTTTTGTTCTATCTGTATTCCCGTTTAATTGCTTTACTCAAGACCTCAAACAGTGCACTTCATTTTCAGTACCTTTTGTACAAAATATTCACATTTCCAAGTAAACTCTTCCATGAACAATACAGGCCTGACTTGGCCTGGAATCAGCAACAATATTTTTTATTTATATTTCATTATTTAAGAAATGATTCCTAAAAACAATTTGCAAAGGGAAGGTCTGAAAGACTATGGTAACTCTTGAAAGAAGAGTTTGATTGCAATACAGCGTAACTGAAAAGACTTTGCCTACAAAAATGAAAGTATTTCCTAGATCAATTAAATTCCAAAGAAATATCTTTATAGTACTACAGCCACTTTAAACACGAAGAGAATGTAAGAGTTATTTAGCCAACCTCACGACAATGAGAACTATCATTGCTGTTGCTTTAATGTTTCTAGAAACAGAACAAGAATTACAAATAAAGTTGCTAACAATGAAGAAAGCAATGGAAAACTACCGAGGACAGGTTCAGAGCAAACTCTGACTTGAAAAGATAAAACAACCTTACCACGCAGATTTCTACCAAGATGACTAGTAGCAAATAACATGACATTATTTCTCCTCAACATAGCAACTGAAACCCAAAGATAGCTCAGAACTAGAGAAATGAAGGAAGCAAGCTTCTCTCAAATGGGCCAAACTTGAAAGAAAGTTAAAGCTATTCAGTAAAAAAGCAGTGGAAGTTTGGAAATAAAACTGAAGTAAAGAGGCAATTGAATGTTAAGGCATTTCTGTGCCCAAAGCAGAGAAAAAAAAAAAAATCAAGAATGAAAGGACTATAGGTAGTAGATGGTTTTATTATTTTCCCATAATAAGGACACTATCAAACTACACTTTTGTCTTTTTTTCCTTTTTGGTGTAATACAACAAATAATCAAACAATAGTCAAAATAACTTGATGTGTTTACTTAAGCAGACATAAAATCTTTAGGATTAAGGAACTGCTGAAGTGCATAAAACCAGTTTAAATGAGCTTTGCAAAAAACTTAGATTTTTCTCTCTGTATAAGAAAATTTATCTATCATATATGAGCCCAATCAAGCAAAACAGAATGAAGCTGAAGAGTAGTATTTTCCCTAAGTTATAATTACCAAAGCTCTTCCATGGTTTGTTAAGCCTCCATGCCATGAGATACATCTTGTAATCAGCAGTGCATGACACACATTAAAAAACTTTTCTGACCAACCTGAATATGTTCTGGGCCACACCACAACTATATCCTGTTTTTTTTGTCCAGGCTACTAGGCACTACTTGGCCTATGAACAACTTAACTGAAAAGACAAAAACCAGATCAGCAAACAAAACCCAAATCAACACAGAAGGCTAGAGCAGATGTTGCTATAAACAATCCTCTCATCATGTATCTAGTCAAAAACTACTGCCAGGCCAAGCACAGCACTCCTGCAGATCACCACCACTGACATCTCAACTAACCATCAGAACTAGTAAGACTACTATATTTGGGATATAATTGTTTCTTTCACTGTATTTAACTCCGGCCAAGCTCGGCTTCCTAACACTTTGGTTTCTCCCCCTGACTTAACTGTACCCAGGTTTCTATAGCCAGAATAGCAACAGAATAGCTTTTCTTCCAGGGGAAAAAAAAAAACAAACAACAAAAAAACAACAAAATCGGTCTTAAGGGAAACTGCACATATTAACATATTAATGTGAACATTAGCATAGTATCTTATGTGAAGGCATATCAATCTCAACAAAAAACCCCAAACATTCCTGTCAGAAATCTGAGCTATCTGCATACAAAAATTTTGGTAACACTTCGATATTCTTTTACCCAGCTCTCTTGGACTGAAGAAAATTCAAGAAACCAGTGCTATAAGGCTTCTCACTACTGAATAAGCTAATATATCAAGCTCACATGTATCTAGTGAACTTCCACTTTATGTTTCAGAAAGGTCATAAGCATCATTGCTTTAATGATGGATTTTATGTTATTCATAAAAAGCACAGCCTCTCATATTCTGTGCTATTTTCTAACTGATGTCAGTAATCGTTGTTATTCCCCCCACTAAAAATAATTTGCATTCAAACTGAACAGGAATTCAGTGGCATGAGTTTGCCTCAGCTTCCTGCAATTACGAGGAATGTCAGTAACTCTGACAACTACATTTTTCCAGACTGGTTTACTGTAAGACTGAGGCTCTCTCGTTTTTTATCAGTTACCCATGCATATGCATTCTGTTTTGGTATTTCCAAATCTTTTCTTCAGACTAAATCCAAATTACTGCTGTACTTCATAATCACAAGCTCCTACAAAGCACCTCAATACTGCTAACCATAGCAACTAAACAGGAAACCAAACATGGAAGAAATTACCAAGCTTTATTTGTAGTTTTTTTGAAGAATTAGTGTTTCACCACTGAAATATACATGCCACTTCAAATTTGCCTTTCCATAAGGATTTATATAAATGGGGAAGGCAGAATAAATTCCAACACATGTATCCTCTACACTAAAAAACTGTCACTACAAGAATACTACAGTGATGGCCCTTAAAATGCTTGTTATGTACAATTAAACAAGAACTGCCATATATTTTTCCTTAATTATACAACAATGTCTAATAATGCAACAACAGCAATTAATCCAGCAGTTTAACTAATATCTAGAGGCAGTCAGGCAATCAAGTTTATAAAAAGAATGAGTATGAAGCAGCCTGAGTTTGGAAAGTACCAAACATTATAGAAGCACTCATATACTAAGTAACAGATAGAACCTCTCTGTTGAAAAAGCACCTAAATCCAAATGATCAGTAAGATCCTGAAGCATTACTCTCAAGATGAGGTTAATTTAATGACTACAGTAAAGGAGGAAGTTGGTTCTTCTGCACTGAATCTATGCTGTAATACAGCTTCTGAAGTAAAAAGGTGACACAGTCGTGGCACTTCACAAGTATGTCAACACCAGAAATGGACTGCAGTTCAGTATTAGAAGTTTGTTTGTTAGATTAGCTAGGCAAGAAAAGCAAGATCATATCAAAAACGTGCAAGGAGCTCCTAAGATTTTAAGAAATTAAGAAGATATCCATTAACTAAGACAGATTTCTGAATCCTGAGACCCTTCAAGAGAACAGGCCATGTAAGCTTCCCCACCAGACTAAAAAGGAACTGAGGGTTCACATGACGAAGGAATGGCCGACTTCTGTGTTGTCATGAAAACGACACATCACTACTCTCCTCTCTCTTCATTAGAGGTAACTGGTTTTCACGAAGTCAAGAAATCTCAAAAGTACAAAATGAGAAGAATGAAAGCGGATATATCACAAGAGTGGTCACATGAAACAAATAGAAGAATTTCACAAAGGACTGATCCAGCACCACTAAAAAAATCACTGCAGACAGATTCCTGTTAGGGAGGATGGAGAGCAGTTGTGAAGAAAAAAGATATTAATGTTGACTTTTTAAACAATGCAATGCAGTGGTGACACACGAATTTGAAAAGAAGAAATAAAATACTTAAAGTCTCTGTCAAAGAATGAGAATAAAGGGCTTGCTGAAAAACTTAATATCAGCGATAGGACATTTCTGGCATTGAATTTACACACTCAGATGAATGCCAGACAGCTTTAACAAAAAAGTGCCTGAAGTGTCTGCCTAAACCAGATCAACATCACAGTATGAATCTGTCATCTGGTGGGAACAGATGTACTGGTTTATTTATCCCAGCACTTCTACTCAAACCTTGAGATCACAGAGTATATTAACTTAGAAAGGAAATTATCTCTTTGGTATCTCATAACATTCCATCATGGTATACAACCCAAATTTACCCAAAACCTGAAGATTTCTGCCAGGCAAATATTTTTCTACAATACGAATCAAATTATCATGATCAATAAAACCTTTAAGCAAGCAAGAACTTGTGTTCAGTTGGATGGGTGCATACCAAGCCACACCCTATTCCACAAGTTAGACCTCTCTCTATCCCAGGACAAGACAGTGTTTGAAACTTCCCTCTTAGCTCTAAATCAAGACACTAAGGAATACACAACTGCTTAAATGACAGCTGCAGAAGAATTTTTATTCAGAAGTAAGTGGATACAATGCATAAGTGCACCACATGCAAATGGAAATGATACAACTCGGGATAATCAACACTTGCATCTGCTGCTTCTTTTTGATTCAATGGTGTCCTGTGTTTACAGCTGAATTTTGTATTTTTATATATGCTGTGATACAATCTATGTAACTACATTAAAACACAGCATTTAAGTCAGTGAAAAACAGCAAAACAAAACATGGCACCAAGAAGGCTTTTCCTCCATAAAGAGCTGTGGACACTTGTTTGTCATGGTAAATAATACACAATTAACCATAGATAAATTGCATCAATATGCCTTGTAGTGAAAATCCAGCAGTAATTATGGATACTTTAAAAGGTACTATCCACATTAAAAAGTCAGTTACACAGCAAACCTTTTCACTCATATGAGGACATTGTGACCACCTGCTTCCCCCTCTTCAAGGGTCCATGAATACCATAGTTAGTGGAGCAACCATTTTTATGGCTGTAGAACATACTGTGCACAGAATATGCTTCAGCTAAAATGAGAAGGTAAATACCACAAAAAAAATCAAAATATTTTCACTAGGGTACAATTATTATTTTTTAATATTATTAAAAATTTACACAGGAATAGAGACCCAAATTCTCTCTCATCAATTAGGAAAACAATGCAACAGCTTAATGAGATTTATAGACTGCAACATCCTGTCTTTCTCTGTAAAAGCAATATACTAACAAGCCTGAAATACAGTAAACTAGAAAAATTAAAGTGAGGCTATTTTATTAAAACTAAAATTCTTACTTTTATCCTCAACTTGACTATTATCAATATTCTTTGTCTTCCAATGTAACCAAAGGAGGGAATAAAGTAGAAATGTGGTACAGCGATAATATGATTTCTCTAGTCCAAGTTACTTCATTTTAAGAGCAGTATTCCAATAATAACTCATTAACAAAAAATACATTTCTTGCAATATTACATTACTGGTTACTAGTGTTTGTGTAATAATAAAATCTTAGCATCCCTGTTCTGCTTGCTATAAAAAACAAGGGATGATGGCATTCTGGACATATATTTTAAATATCATGTAAAAGTAGTATATTTGACTATTTGGAGTCCCAAGAGGTATTTCATTCATCCTTATGAAACTAGACTTCAATACTGTTAACTATAATAACAGATTAAAAAAGCCAACAAGACAAAACAATGGATTAGATGATCTAATCCCAGTAAAAATAAAAAGCACTTATTCATCATGAGTACAGATCAACAGTTTAATTCTAGTTAGTGCTTAGTTCTGTATTTCATAAAATTCTTGATTTGGTCTTATACAGTCAATCATCATTTCAGTTAATATATAAAAATTCAAACTCGAATACGTAACTAAAATCCATCTCCTTTTCTTCTACTGAAGCCATAAAATAAAGGAGTCAAAACCTTCTGGGCATCGACATTTTCAAGCTTTTACAAAAATCAGGAAATCTACATAACCATTAATCAGGGCCAGCTTTCAAAACCAGATGACCCAAAATTAATCAGTGTCAAAAGCACATACATGGATTTGGCCTACTTTAACATACTGAACCTGGAAACTGGATTCTAAGGAAAAAATCCTCACTCCTACCAGAAAATAGCTAATTCCCTCAGGTGACAGGGCCAAGTGCTTATCCTCTACATGATTACACTTGGGCTGCTCCACCAGCCTTTTGCAGTTCCATCCCTGACTTTACCATTCCCATGACAGGACCTGATGTTTAACTACCTATAAAACCTGTGACAAGTCTACTGAAACATAGATGGAATTCAAAGTTAGAAAACTGAGAATTCCAATTATTTCCTGTCCAATAAACTCCTATAAACCTACACTGCTTCTGCTGCAAAGACCTTTGGCCAAAGACAGATCTCACCCATTTCACATTGTTTATGCAGTTCCACAACTTTTCTTTTGGTTGGCTACTTTGTAAAAACCACATGATTACATACTAATTGATGATGATAATTAAGGTTTGCTCAATTCCACAGTAAATTTAATTCCAAGTTTATCTTAAAAATATCCAAAAGTGAGTGAAAAATGGAAAATTATACATTTAAGACTGATTTAGTATGCTTGTCAATAACTGAGACAGCTTATTTCATTCTTCTATAAATAAATCTCTTCATACAAAGCAATTAGTTCACTATTATTCACTTAAAAGGTAATATATTTCCTGAATACTCTATGACACCACTAAGAGTTAAATTTTATGGTAGATTTATCAAGGCAGCATTACAAAAACAGTAAGATGGAAACCAAAGGGTAAAACAATAAATTAACTACTTGATTCTTATTTCACTTACAACTTCAAAATTTCATAGTGCAGGTTAAAATACAGTAACTAGTTACCATTTAAGATAATAAAGCTAGTTCTAATTAAAACAAATTGCTAAAGTATTGATATTATTTATAAGCCATAGAGCTTATACTCAACATTTCTAGGTGAAAACTGCATCCATTTTGTCCATGCTGTAAGTTGCAAAAGTTTGTGAGCTTTTCTGAATGTTTTTGCAGTACATAAACCTTTAAAGAAAAAAGTTAACAGGGCAAATACACAGTACACTAACAAACAGTAATAAACTAATGGGGAAGTGCATGAATTGCTGTTTTGCATATAATGTTGCTTTTGCATTGTTTTCTGTATTTATTCACCAGTGAAAGGTGTAGATTTCTTGCAAAAAAATAACTACATACTTAATAAAGTGTACAGTTTGGGATCATATGACAGAAGCAGGATAAATATTTTACTGTATCAGATCTATGTGCAACACTAATGTAGCACAACAGTATCATTTAAGGAAAATGAATTTTATTACTAGACATGCAAAGTATCTTAGGCTTCATTACAGTTGAACATGTCTAGCTGTCATTATTATTTTGATCATGTGTCTGCTGTTTTGACTTTTCTTTTTGAAATTAGTATCTATGTTTACCAATCTAAGTTAGTCAGCTACACACACAACAATCAACAAAAAAAAATACCTCACTTACTCTATTTGCGCACCATGAGCCACAAGGGCACTTATGGAATCCATACTACCAGACCGTGCTGCTTTATGAATAGGAGTTTCACCAACATAATCCTGTAAAGACAAACTACATTTTGTCAAGCATAATCTTTCTAAAAATTAAAATACTATTATTACATTACTCATTTTAATTAAGATAGCAGACATATAAAAGCAGCATTTATTAGCTAGCAAATACATCAGGTACTTTATCATTAAAGTCTGAAGTTGACTGTCATGTACATTAGACTTTTAGCAAGAAGTAACACTAAAGGCAATTAACTCACAAGATAAGACTTATCCAAGAGCTCAGCAATCAGCAGACTCATATTCAGCAACACTGATTAACCCTCCCAACATATACCACATAACACGTTATTCTAACACCTTCACTTCCTGGCACTTTTGTTCCCCAATACACTGGGCTGTGTAAGCCGTCTTGAACTCGGGAGCAGCAAGGCCGAGCCTGTGGGACTGTGCTATTTTCAGAGCTTGCTGACACACTGACCCAGTCCTCGAGTGTTGCGCTCAGCAGGAGAGGAGCACATAGGCAGAGCTCTACTGTAATAGAGGTATGCCCAGTGTTCATGGGACAGGCCAGATCTCTCCCAACACTTACACATTGATTCACCTCCTATATACGTTTCTGATTTTCTATGTCAATTTATATTCCATTATTATTAACCAGGACATCCAATCATTTTATTTTTTTGCATAATGTACAGACATACTGGGAGTAGAATATTGCTTTTCAGCAAACTCCTCCCCATTAACTGTATTACAGGTAACAGGGAGGATCTACAACAATTTTACAAATCCAAGCAAGCAGCAGGTAAATTCACGTATCATGATCTACAGGCTGCAGAGGAAATTCAGTACTTGCAAATAACCATCAGTTTTAAGAACCACAGAGAAGAAACTGCAATGAACCATTGCCTTGGAGTCGCAAGTAGATGTTGTTACTGGTTTGTTAATGTGATTAATTCTCAATACTTCCACAGTGTAGCAAGGGTTTTGGCTTTTTCCCCCCTTTTATTCCCCTTCTCTTTGTCTCCAAACTTTTGACAGACTTCACCAGTCCGTTTCAGACATTAAACATATTCTAACTGTATGTGCCCAGTTTAGCTCCCCTGTTTCCTTTATTAAATTATCAACACTATTAAATTAAACACAGCACCTTTACATATTCACTAGTGTTTACACACACCAGTGGACATGCCTAACCCCACAGTACTGGTTGCATTTTAGCTCTATGTGGATGTGAATATATGCAAAATATGATCATACTACCTAGAAGCTACCAAGCGTCTTAAATAGTCTGCCAAACTCTTGACAAATTTAATCCTATCTTTTAGGCCATGTAAGCATAACTTGAAAATGAATTTTGGATTATGAGGTATGAATTCTCAATTTTCTACTTGACAATTTTATTTCATGGTGAAATATCTTTAAAACAAGTTACAAACTCACTGAGGGTAAGCCAGCTTACCAGTGCTTAAGACATATATTCAGCCAAACAGTGAACTACCTAACACACCCAGCAGGGAACAATAATGGCACCATTTAGCTTATAAGCTAAGGAAAATTGTTGAGGCTGACAAAGTTTGGACACAGAAAAGAGCAGCAAATGCCTTAGAGATTAGAAAAGGGCTATACAGCCCTTCTTCCAAAGTGGATGTCTGCAGTTGATGGATAGAAGACTGCTTTCCAATGAAGTTTATGCAATTTTTCCCATTTATAATGTCCCCTGAAGTAACAGGAAGACAGAGAAGTTTAAGACAGGATACAATTTTTTAAACTATTATACATGGAAATTTATTTGACATTAATTTACCCAGAAAAAATTTCTTTGTGTAATAAATTTTCCGATCATAGAAGTTGTCTTCGATTCATCATCCTGTTATGGTTTCCTCCCCTCTCCCCTTCATTAAAGTGGTGAAGTATAGAAAGTAAGTCTTTGGCCTCTTTTGGTCAGCATTAGTATCTACAAGCCCAACCCTAAGTTAAAAGATGATCACTTAATATTAAGTTCAGTTACGGGTTAGTTGGCCATGCATATGATAGAGGTAACAAAATCTCCCCTAGCCCCATAAACCTGGCACACTGCCCACAGTAAGATCTAGAGAACTCAGTTATGACATTGCTGTGGGGAAACACAAAAAGGATGAGAGAAGACCTTTGCAAAAGGACTCCCCAGCACTGCATTAGAAGAATGAGCTAAGCTTATAGCAGCTAGCACTTCCATCACCAAACAAAAAAGATTAGTATTTCAGAAGAGAATAGATGTCTTGAGAAGGGCTGCTTTCAATCACTGGCCCAGAAAACCATGTGTCTACAGCTAAGGAATTAAAAAAAAACTTAAAAAATTACTGAATACAGAGACATAGATTTTTATAGCATTCCTTTTAATTAAAACACCCAAATTTCAGTCATCACTACTATTACGTTGCCTTGAAATTCTTGTAAGGGGCCAAACATATTTGCACTGAAACACTTTCCTAGCTGTCATCAGAAATTCTCTCTAGATTGTAAGCTAGACTAAACGGAAAATAGATACATATCCCACTGAAAGATAGCTTTTAAATTTAGTTATTTTTCAATGTATCCAAAACCATGTATACAGAAGAAAACAACAGTCCTCTGTTTAAGTCTCAGAACAATTCTGTTTTGACTCAACAACTGGAACGGATGTGACCAAACAGGAAAACAAACTAACAGTTTTTTCCCAAGAAGTTTCTGAGAGCAGTTCAGGGTCTAGCCTGTCAGCACATTCTTAGGTCTAAGACACTTTTTCCCTACCTCTTTTTACTTATGTGGAGCAAAAGAAGCTATTTTATTTTGAGAAGCTCTTAAAATTCCTGATTATCTCTGATAACACCTCAAAATCCTTTAAATTGGTCACATTCCCCATCTGTGCTTGAGTCTGATACAATTCCTTTTGTATTAATATTTCAGGAAGGGAAGCATCAATGACTTGTACTGGCCTTTCACAACTAGAGCAGAACTTGTCTCTCTGTTGCAACACTGCACCAACAGTCCAAACTTGTCTCACAGTCTAGAGGATGCCTTATAAGTGAGTAAAAACTCAAATTAAGTTTCATTAATTTAGCATTCAAGATAATACATTTAATTGGTTCTGTGGCTACTAAATATTTTTTGCACAGTGCTCTTGAAGAAATGGCATCAGAAGCATCAGAGACATTTAGTTTTTGCAACTCACTGCTGAATGTCTTCCTCCTTCCCCTCAGAAAGAATGGCTACCCTTTCACACAGACAAGGGCAGTTTTCTCTAGCTTGGGGTCAGAACTAGATTACCTTTAACTTCTATTTCATTTTACTGAATCAATATCTAGCTTCCTTTCTGATTCTCTTTTTACTTATGTGGCTGAAGAGTCTTCTGCTTTTTTTGACTTTAATCACTAAGTCTATCTCAGCTTGATTAATCAGTTTCCAGTTCCTCACTATGCTGTTTAACCTCAAAAGACCTTTTCTCTACTTTAATTAAATACTTTTCTCAAACTCTCTTCCCAGGCCTCCTGTATGTATGGGTATTTTTTCAATTTGGTCTAAAGCCATTTTTTACTCCATTTTTCTTCCTTCTGTCTTTTTGGAACCTGAATTCTGTTGGCTTGAGCACATTTCAGAGCACATTTCCTATTTTGTTCACCAAATTCCAAGTCCCTGGATATGATTAAATTGATTTTACTCACTGGTACATTTACATGTCTTCCATTCATAAAAAACAAAACAAAACCAACCAAACAGAAGAACAAAACAAAACCAAAACAAGCAAAAGAACACCCCAAAACCCAACCCAACCAAAACCAACTTAGTTGCAGGATTTTTAACATAAAAAGCTCCCACACACATTTACACTGAAGGCTTTCAACTATGTATACTGATTTGCATGGGATAGAGTTAATTTTCTTCACAGTACCTGTTAAAGTGTTTTGGATTTGCAACCAAAGTGGTTTTTTTTTAGTACACCAATGTTTTAGCTATGAGTGGGCTGGATTGTGGCACAGCTGGGACCACTGACCCAAATGAATCAGAGGATTATCCCATATCATATCATATCATCATGCTCAGGAAATAAAACTGGGGCTGTCATTGCTCCAGCACTGGCTGGGCATCAGTCAGGCAGTACTGTGCAACAAAGCTTTTTGGGCTGTGCTGTGAGATTTAAGAAAATGTTTTATCACTTGATTTTTCTTGGATTTCTTTTTCTTTGTTTCCTTTTTTTACCTGTTAACCTGTCTTTACTTCAACCCTTAAGTTCTCACGCTTCTCTTCTCATTCTCCCCCTCACCTCAGGGGTGGGGAGAACAAGGAAGCAGCTGTGTGGTGCTTAGGTATCCACTGGGGTTAAACCTCAACACTATGCAAGCCCTTCTAAAATACTTCTAGTAGTGATATTGACTAAGACACAAAAGCCCTTACTTGGTAAGTAATACAAACTAACTCCATTCCTTAACTCAACTGATTGAATTTCATTGATCAATCAGATGATCACTTTTCCAAACACTACTCATTTCTTAGACCCTGTATGCTACCCTTTCTGAAGCTAGGAAGTAGAAACTAAAGAACACTAAGTAATTTTCCTCCTTTCCTAAAAGGGCTTTTGACTGCAAATGAGAACTGATGTAATCTTTTTACCTGTACTTAGACTTAACTGTTCTTTAAAATAAAAACAGTAATATACCAAAATAATATTTTCTTCCTCCATACCAAGGACATCAGCCTGTTTACAGTTCATGCTCCTATGGGTAGCCTAATCCTCCTAAAACTATCTGCCACCACTGCCATGTGATAGTAACTGACTGCATGACTAGTAAGTTGCATCCCCTGTAAGGGTGCATGTTCCCTTCTCTTTATGACAGGCCACACAGTACTTTTTTTGGCCAATCAAGAAAGGCAACATACAATAGAAATGTTTAATAGGCTGAGGCTAGAGGGGAAAAATATTTAAATAAAGTTAATTGTTTTCTAAATCAGAAAGTATTCATTATTATCTGATGTTAATATTACCACAGCCCAGAATCAATCTGTGTTGTGACAAGGATAAAACAGAAAAAAATCCTCAGGAAAAGTAGCAGAGTAATTGCTTTGCACTGTTACAGTGAACTAGAGCAGGCAGGCAGCCAAATGTAGGTCCTGAGTCATATCACTAAGAACTATTAGCAGGCACAGCCTGCCGAGGGAGAAAAAAAAAAAAAAAAAAAAAAAAAGAAAAATCAGAAACAGTAGGACATTCCCTTGAATCTACACTGGGTAGAAACAGACAATTGCTCGGCACTTCAGTTTTCCTCCTGTGCATTTTCATATGGTGATCGTGGCGGTAGAGAACTGCCCACTGATGAGAGACAGATGTGATTCTAGCCAGCACATACAGTTATATAAGAGGGCTGGGCATCACAGAATATACTCACAGAATTTATTTGGGGAGCAAAGTACAGTTGGGAAAAGCAGTTTTCAGCACTTGTACTTCATTGCTGCTGCCTGAGAAGTGTCCTGGGCAACTGTCACCAGCAATGAGATAAGACATTTTTAAGTTTTCCTCAACTTCAGGGCAGGCAGCATGAGCTACAATACCATACCTCAGGGCAGATATGAGAAAGCATGCATGCAAATTCTACTGAGTACCGGAGGTTTATGGTAAAACTGAGAGACTTGTGTGGATTCCTTTTCAGAAGCTATCCTTTTCTTTTTCCAGAAGTGAAGGGTTAGTCTGTAGCCAATGACCAGAAGTCAGTTTGGAAGGAAAAGTTTACTAGTTTAAATATCAAGCATTCCCAGATCTTTCTCAGCATGTGTTTTGTATCCAGTGTCCATGGAACACTTGTCCTCACACAAGCATTAGCCAGTGACTATGTCTGTTTGAAGTACAGCATCAGTCAGCGAGCTGGAAGGAATAAACAAAATACACATCAGGAAATAGTGCTCCAAAAGCTCAAAAGTGTGGGTGGAAGCCCTAGATGATCACCTAAAAGTGCTTGCAAGTTAAATAAGGAACTGAGATCATTTAAGGAGTTCAAATCAAACAAGAATAGTAGAATTCAACCACAATTCAATAAACAGCTAAGGGAACTGGGGATAGCAAAGCATGCACTGTGCTTTACATAGCCATGTATAAAACATTGCAGCTATCTGTGGGATGAGTTTTCTGCTTCAGTTATCATCAAGGCACACTGTCTAGATTTCAGTGCTTGTGCATGTGAAAACAGTGTGACTGACAAGTTGCATCCTATGAATTTAGGAGACTTTTTTGTTTCTACTACCATTTTAATTAACCAGAGGTATCTTATTTTATCACTGAACTGAGTCTGAAATACTTCTGGTCATATGCTCAATTAGTATTTTGTGGGGACAAAAAGTAGTTACTACACTCAAGCGTAACTTGAGCCTACAATTAACCACATACAAGGCACCCACAGTCTCACCTCTCAGTACCTATCTCTCTTGTGTCTGTGGTCTGTCATTGCCTAAGTCTGCCCTAGAACTCTATAGAATACTATTATCACCATCTGAAAACTTGACAATGTGGAGAACCATTTACTCTGGCAACAAGCCATCAACATACAGACTCCTGAGTCACTGGCTTGCCTTAGTAACTTCTTTAAAATGGAATGAGTCTCCTGCCCATTTTTAACTGCATATTATACTGCTTCTGCTTTCTTTTACAGTCATCTGCATGTTGCCCTCAGCCCATGGAGAGATCTCTCCACACTCTTCTCTTCTTCTGGGAGCTAGCTGCTACTTTCTTCTTTGCTACAACCTCACTCCCTACATGTGATTTTTTTCCCCCTCATCATGTTCCAGGACATCAAGCTTGTTCTTCAACTCCATTTCAACCTCACTGGTCAGTTCTTCTCTTTATCCTCATAGCTGGAAACTTTCATTCTTCTCATTCATTCACTTTCATTCATTCTTCTCTTCTCATTTAGCAGTTATTTGTATATCTTTATTCTGTGCATGCCATGTTTCCTCTCTAATCACCATTTCTTTACATTCTTACCTGGTCTCCAGATGCATTTATAGTTCTTGTATTTTCTCTTCTGAAGATTCTACCACTATGCAGCAATAACTTATTGCATAAGTTACTTTTGTCAGGTATCAAGGAGAAGATGCGATCTATAGCCTCTGCATCCAGCCACCTTCATTGTTTCTACAATTCTCCTGGTGTCTCACAGCTGCTCTCAATGCACCAGACTTCTTTTCTGAAAACTCAACACAAACTTCCCCATTTCTTATTTTTGCACAGCTTAAAAAAAAAAAGAACCAAACTCTAGAAATGCAAATGTTTAAGTTCTTCAGCAGACTTAGCTTAACTCTACTGCATATAAAATGCAGTCTGGCCCTTTAATATTTTATGAAAAGTATGATACAAGATTTAACAGGCCAGACATTTTATGGATGCTGTACTATACCACAGCTTCTTAAAACAGCATATGCTGTAGTATTAGTTACTCTCACAGAATATTATTAAAAATACTTTTATTACCATTAAAAAGTATGTTATGTATGCCCAGCATACCTAACAGATTCATTCAGTACTTCAAACATTTTCTTCAAAAACATGATAGTTTTTACGTGTTTATTCTGTAACTGTACCAGAGTCAACAGTCCTTTGCAGGAATTTTGTTATATTAATGCACTCTCTGCTACCAAATAAATTACATACTCACGTAAAACTAATGAAAATTATAGTAAAAAAAAGCAAAATAAATCTTTTAAATCACCCATTCATTCTTTGTTAGTAAAGTACATGTTTCTGATCTATTTTCAGAAAGCTACTAGAAAAGCTTTAGAAATAATCTAAAAGAAAAACATAAAACCAGATGCACGTTAAAATAAATCAAGGCAGCCCTTACTAGTTAGATGTATGAGTAAATCATGAAGCACCACTAAGGTCTCATGGTTCTGTAGGTAATGGTAAATTTTTCAATTCTTAGCATATTTAGTAAGTATTATGTTCCTCACTAGTTTTTTTTCTTGTCCCTACAGCAGCACTACAATATCAGAGTATTTGCTAATGCTGCCAATACCACGGCAACATTACCATTTTGTTCAAGAAGCAGCAAGATGTCAACTCCTAAAACAAATATCCTCCAAACCTCTAGAGGCTTAAAGGACATTTATTAGTCCTATCTCTACTGAAATGTAAAATGTCTATAACTGATCATTAAGTCATTTGACCTCAGCTGATGTCAAAAATAAAGTATCTGTATGTTAATGTAACAATCATACATGTCAGAAAAAGAGATCAAAACACTTCTTGCAAAACTATATGCATAGGTGAAATACACGTTAATCCGTACCTGTTTGTTTATGTTGGCCCCCACTTGAATCAACCAATTCAGGCACTGTGGATGTCCTCCAAAAGCAGCAATGTGGGCTGGTGTTTGAGCAAAACGTGTTGTACTGGCATTTACAGAAGCTCCAGCTCTTACTAACTGCATTAGGCACTCCAGCTTTAAAGACATGAGGGAAAATAAAACCAAAAAATGTTACACAGATGTCCTATGACAATTGGCAAGTGCTAAATGACTACATAAAACCTAGAAGAGCTAAACTTACTAGTAAGACTACATGAATGAAAAACAAGACAGAATATGAAATTTAGGATTTCCTCCCTCATTTGATCATAGACCATATCTGAGAAGTACTTAATTCTCACCTCCAAAACTGAATTTCACCTTCAATTTCAGAAAAGAGGGCATAAACACTTCAATCCTAACTACAAGAGATATTCAGTTCACTTTTGTTAAGAGGGTGGAAAGGGAGGAAAGAAAAAAAAGGACAAAAAAAAGTGGCGGGGGGGGAAGAGTTCTGATCCAGCAAACATGATACTAACCAGATATTATTATTAGATAATATTTGCCAAAACAAAAGTGTTGTTACGAGATACAGAGATCCTGGGCTCATACTCTCGGGAGAGTTTATAGAAAGCTGTATCAGAAAAACAAAAGATTTTTCATTTCTTTAATGTATTCCTGGAGTGACTGAAGATTAGTCAAGAAAACTGATACTTAACAATATATATAATAAGTTAAATCTATACAAGAAATAAATTAATTCCACCATTTTCTTGTTATTTCATATAAGAAACTGTTGAAAATAAAACAGGGTGCATGTTTGTGGCACCACAAAGATAATAAATGTCTTTTTTGTTTTAAAAAATGGTAGCACTTTTTCAAACTATATTCTGCCCTTTTTTTCCTAACATACTAGACAGAAGTGTCAGATAGCCAGATAGAATTTTTAAAGGTTCATAAGTTCTCATTTATAGAAACCAGGCAAACCACAGCTACAATGACCTCAACTTTCAAAAATAGTCAAAACACTTCTTTCCTGTCACAGAGTAGCATTGTCTTGTTGATAGGAAAAGGAACTGACTATGCTGAAATAAACAGTTTAGTCTAGGCTTCCATTTACTGTGGGTAGAAAACAAATATCACTGCACACACGTTCAACAGCAAAACAAAGATCCTTACACTGGCTCAGGCATTGGTTCATATAAAACAAATCTGTGGGTGTCCCAGTGTATCACAACTAAAGAAAACATCAGCCACACCACAGCTGTGGAAAAGTCTGTCCATAAATGAACAATTAAAAATCTGAATGTAGGCTGGCAGCTTGACTCAGATAGAAGCATCAACATCAGGATTATAACATTGTTCTCTGTTGCTGTATATCAGCTTTTCTTTCTCCCTCTCTCAACCTGTAAATTCCTGATCTTGCTGAATTACACACACGAGATAAAAGTATCAACCCCTGTAAAAAAGCATTTTATATTAGTTTTGCAAATACGTTGTGAACTTCATTTGTCTCCTTCCCTCATATAATTCAAACAAACCATATCCTTTGGAATAAACAGAAGTAATTTTTTGGACTGTAATGGAGTTAAGGCTGGACAAGTTTTACCACGAGCTCTCTAACTGCATGAAGTAAGGGTGAGGCTAACTGGAATATTGCATACTAATGAATCTAGCTCCATAAACATCAACACTGCCAAAGACAAAGTACCTTTTCAAAAGAAAACAAGTATTTTTGTTGGAAAAAAACCCCAACACATCAAATAACTAGTATAAGAAAATTTTTAACTCCAACATTACACTACTGAACTACAATTTGTATTTGCCAATATTATTACACTTTCCTTGATGTTCACATGTTAGCACTTGTAATATTGCAGTCAATATTTAGACATTGTTAACAAGTCATGTGATGGAAAACACTCCTCCAGCTACACCAAGAGGTTCACCTGTGGTAACTGAAGGCAAAAATAAATTTCAGCCAGTTTTTAGAACAATAGACTTTATTAATAGAGTTAATTTGAAAACACTTCCAGACAAGCATTACAACTCCAGGAAAGAATAATATTTCCTGCACAGGCACCAGGCTGAAAGAACTCCTTAATTAGACAGGCATTACAGCCCATCAGCTGAAAAGGGAAAAACACAGAAACTGATTGACTAGTACCATCCTGCACCGTTTAAATCTAAGATGACCATACACCATGATTATCCATGTGACTTCATTTTTAAACATTCGTTTTTGTTTCTGTTGGCTTTTTTTTGCATACTCTGACTTTAGAGTCATAGGGGTTTAACAATGAGTAAAATTTCATCCCATTAAAAGCTTGAGTATGGATCTTCTGTATCATGGCTGTCAGAAATACCTGCTTCTTCCAACGTTATGGAACAATGAGATGAATTACATCCATGAACAGGAAAAGTCAACATGACAAAAAAAACAATACTTCACTTGATCATTTATGCCTGAGATCAGGACACACAAGTCCACTTTCATTAAATAACCTAAATTTAATACAGTGAATATTTTCCAACCTGAAGCAGAGGCTAAATTGATTTAGTGAAGAAAGACAGGCCTCTACACAGGCCACAACACTGGCAAAATACCAAGCAAGAGACAGGGATTTTTATCTCTATCATTTTTGTTCCAAAAGAAACAGAACATATTTAATACTCTTTTGCTTCCTGTAATGTAAACAGTCAAATGCGAAAAAGCAAAAGCGGAAGACGAGCACAAGCAAATAGATGTGCTCAGAGAAAATAAAAATTCAATTGCAAGTGATTGAAAGGAAAATTACAGTTAATTTTAATTCATTTTGTGTTGGACTAAGACCAAAGTAATTTTTTTATGCAAGCCCTGGATTTTCTACCTGTCTGGTAGCTTTTTTAGACTGTTAATACTTTTAGATTCTGACCCATCTTCTCAAAAATCAATAAAATACCAGTGTAATTTAGGACACTATATAATTAACTCCAATTAAAATACAGAAACTCTAATAGGAATTAATTCACATCTCAGGAGACAAGCACTTTTCTGCAGTCAAGGAATGCCCTGAAGATGCAAACTCCACCACAGGTACTCAACAAAACAAGTAAATTCACACTTGCTACTTTCTCTAAAAGGAGGTCCATGCTGTCACTAAATGCCCAGATAGTATAACTAGAAACATGAGCTCAACAGCCATCACCTCCAATTGACTTTGCTGGTATTTTAAGTATCACCTGCAAGCTGCAGAAGTATGTTTTAGAGTAAGTTGTTCAAGAACTCTGTTTTCATTTACAATTGTAAGAGACCCCATTTTTACTGGTACCGATGTTACACCAGTATTCTCTCCTCAAAAGCCACCTTTCCTCTTCCACATATTCATTTATAAACAACTTGACCGTTGATGCTACTTCCTTCCCGAAGAATATGTACAGTTGCATGCAAGAACGTAGTTCTACACAGCTTTACTGTAAAATTCTTCTGTACTGCCCTCTGATGCAGAGAGAGACATCTTTCATGCTCTACTTTTGCCACAGACAGAGGGAACAAGGGGGAACGAAAACTCTCTTTGAAGTTCACCATAACTGGACTCCTGCTGCGTGTGCAGGCACACGTGGGTGTACATGTATGAACTGGCTTAGATTTCATTGCTTACAAGTAGTTCCAGAAAATAACTAAATCAGTTTTGTCGTTTCAGCCTCCTGCAGAGCTGCAGTGAGAACCAATACATGTCTAGTGAACCATGTTACTAATTGGCCCTATATCAGACAGACAGACATGAACAGACATGAAGTTCTGTCATAACATAGTTTCTTCCAGGAAAAGAAAAAAACAAACAAGTGAAAATCCCACAAAATCTAGAAAGACAAAGAAGTGAAGAGAAAGAGACCTGTTCAGTAACTGTTAATGAACACTTCAAAAATTAACATTTGAAAACTGTACTACTTTGAGAAACAGAAGACTTTTCCATTTTGTTTCGATGTGATTTTGAATTTGGGAAACAAAAAAAGCCATAAATACAAACGCCAGACAGGCATCTGAGCAGCTCTTGTACCACTGCTGGCAATACTCTTCTAACTGGTGAAAGGCACAGGTGTAACCATGCCACACAAACACAAACCAGTCGTGTTTGGGATCGAATTACTCTACTGTAACTTTTCCAAAGTGTTGTACAGTCTTCGGCTCTGAGAAAGGAACACAACAAGACTATAAAGTATGTAGATAACTTCCATAGATTGCTGCCTAGATCTGATGGCTTTAAGGAAAAAACATATACACAAAATTCTATAAAGTCCATTTATAACCTATGTCACCTTTGAAAGTCTCATTTCATCTGTCAGATTCCCCCCATATGCAACATCAAATTTTGCTCATACCCAAGAACGAATATAGCAAATACAAGCACAACATGTTGCAGGCCGACTTCTTCCCTTTGTTTACAGTTTCTGCAAGAGTCTCTTCAAGAGAAACTGGAATGCAAACAAAAGCTCGCTCAAGCTAGGATGGTTAGCAGAAAGCTGAAGATGCTTAAAGGAAAAAACAAAACAACACACACTATCCAAAATCTACATCCAATAACCACTACCTTGCAAAAGCAAGGCTGCCAGAAGATCATACTGAAAAGAAATTCTTACAAGACAGAGGAAAGAAACAGAAGACTGTAAGGCAAATTAGTATCTTGATATTTTCTGCGGGCGTATTTCACAAGGAAAATAAAGGCACTCCACTTTTTTTGGAGTGCAGATTATTAGCATCTTTCTGAACAGATAAAACAGTATTCTACGTTTTGGATTTTGTGGGTTTAGGGTTTTTTGTTTTGCTTTGTTTTAGGACTGGAAGACTACTTAACTAAAGCTGCTTCTAAAAGAAGCAACTGCAGATAAGATCACATAACGTATAGAAACTGTCTCCTAATGTCCTTTTATAAACCATGACAACTGCTTAAGTACATCAATCTTCCTCCTCTGGCACACAACCAATAAGCAAACAGAAGTATATGGGAAATGGGAGGGAGAACAAGAACAAAAGCCCCTCGAATTCTGAATTCAGACAAATCAATGAGGAAACAAAACTAGATCCCAACCCTCTAGGCTGGAATTCTGCATAGTCTGAGATACTTACTGCATCAGAAACAGGAAACGCGTATATAAAAATCGAGAAATTAGAATACCACTCCGTCTAAGATGCGAAGTTAGCGTAGCTACTTATGTTTCGGTCTTTTCTACAACGCAAAGACGCCAATGCAGAAAATTCCATAAGTATGAACCAACCGCAATTTATTTTTCCTACTGAAGGCAAAAGAGGAGCGCCTTACAGGCACAACAAGCACCTTCTGCCCAAACTCCCAAGGAGCCGGTTGTCATAACACGGGCACCACAACACAGCGGTCTCCAGGTGCGGAGCCTGAGCACGACACGGATGGCGACCAGACCGCGCAGACAAAGCGCGAAGCGCCCCGTGAGGGCCAGCAGGGAAGGAGGATCGGCCGAGGGCGGGGAAGGGGTCGCGCCGCGGCGGTGCCTCCAGCCCGCAAGGCCGGCGTCCGCCGGGGGTGTGCGGAGGGGATGGCCGCTCCTCACCGTTCGCTCCCGTGCCGGAGGCCCGGGCGCCGTTCGGCAGCGCGAGGCGCGGGGCCGCCGCTGTCACCGGGGAAGCGGCGGGGAGGGAGAGGGGCGGCTGTCGGCGGCAGCGGGGGTGGGATGAGTGATGCCGAGACGGCAGGTGCCGCCAGCCCCGTGACCTGCGCCACCCACGCCTCGCTGACCGCGGGGACAGGAACGGAGCCAAGAGCCACGGCTGTCCGCTCCCGTCCCGCCCGATTCCCCGAGGAGCGGCAGGAGGCGGTGAGGAAAGGGCGGGGGGGGGCGGCGGCGCCTCCCGGCACAGCGCGCGCTAGGGGCAAAGATGGCGCCGCGTTGCGCGCGAGCGGGAATCGCGCCCTCCTTCCCCTTCTCCTTCCCGTACCCACCCCCGCTCCCGCCGCCGGCTGAGCCCGGCCAGGCCCCACCTTGCCGAAGTGCGCGGCCCAGTGGATGGGCGTCCAGCCATAGAAGGAATCCTCGGCCGCCAGATCGGAGCGGGGCGAGCTCTGAAGCAGCGCGCACAGGGCGGGCAGGTCCCCATCGCGGCAGGCGCGGTGAAGGGGGAAGCGCAGGGTCAGGAGCTCCTCGCTGGAGAAGCCCGCCTCGGGGCCGGCTCCCAGCGACATGGCGAGCGGGAGAGCGGTGAGAGGGAATGGGAAGGAATGGGGGAGGGAGAAAGGGAAGAAGGAGCAGGCGGACGGGCGCGCGCTGCCCAGGCGGGAAGCGGCGGCGACTGCGGCTGGCGCGCGCGGCCCCGGCACAAAGGGAGCGGGGCGGGGCTGCGCGCGACGCTCCGCCCCCGAGGGGCGGGGCCACGCGGCCCTCAGGGAGCCCAGAGCGGGGCTGGCGGGGCGGGGCGGCGCGCGGCGCTGTCTCCTTCTTCTCCGTGCTCCTTCCTCCTCCGGCTTCGCCTGTCCCTCCTTCCCTTTCCTCATCTTTCCATCTTTCCTGCCTCCCTCCCGCCCTCCTGTCTCTTTCTCTCTGTCTCTCCACTCCCTTTTCTTCCCTCACCCTTTCATCCTCTTTCTCCTCGTTCCCTCTCCCTCCCCTTCCTCCATTCCGCTCTCCTCCTGTTGTGGAGGCGACAGAGCCGCTCTCTGCCGCCGCCCCGGGCCGGTGTGCCAGCAAGGAGAAGGTGCCGGTGGCAGGGCTGGGCCGCGGAGCGCCCGCTGTCGTGGTGTCCCCGCACACCACGGATGTGCTGTCAAGCCAGCCCCAGCGCTCGGAGGTCACCATGGGTTTGTGCTGCTCAGTGGGTTACAAACAACAACCCCGTCAGCGTCTGGTTAAAATGACAATTCTAGATTTTAAATTGCAATCAGAAACCGGTCCTTGAGCAATGGCTTCACAGAATTTTTAAGGAACTTCTGTTAGTTGCTCCTAATTGTTTTTGTCCAAAGTATTTGTGAACGACTTTTTCTGACATCAGTAAAATTTAATTGATGATATTGAAGAGTACAATTGTTGAAGTGCGCTCATCTGTCCCTGAAAATCATGGCATCACAAAAGCGTGGAATGGTTTCGGTTGGAATGGACCGCCTAAGCCCCCTGCCAGGCAGGGACACCTTCCACTAGACCGGGTTGCTCAAATCTCCATCCAAGCCGGCCTTGAACACTTCCAAGGGCATCCACAACTTCTCTAGGCATCAAGGAGTATTCTCTTTTCAGTACACATTATTAAGCAATGCAAGCCAGGAATTATATTCTGAGGCAAAGCAGGTTCAAATAAATTTTCTGTTAAAAGTGTCAAGAGACCCAGGCATTTAAAAACTTTAACATCAGGCTAAATTGATCACTAAGATATTGTAAAATATCTTTTAATATAAAAAGAAGACTTCTGACTTCTCAGAAATTGTGATTCTGTAGGCATTCCTCACGTTTATTTGGCTTCTTTGCATTTTGGCATGTATAAAGCTCTGTGTGTACAGTATCCAGTGCTCAGAGATAAGGTTCCAGCATAAAGAAAAACACCTGCACGCAGAAGGAACTGCACCTTGGTTTATAGCACAGCATGAGACACTCCTCTGACATATGCATATCATGGCAAATACTCTTTTTGTACGTATTTAAAATCTTAGAAATAGAATTGGACAGTCAGGATATGGGGCAATTTTTTAGCCTTCAAGAAGGTGATTAAGGAATTAGTTCATTGTGGAAAGGCACTGATAAAGAGTGGGTGTTTGGCTGGATTGTACTGCTCTCATGTAGAGAAGGTCCTTTCCAGAAAGCTGTTGCAACAACAAACTCGAGATTTGGCTTAAGATTTTCCTTAAAATATCATAAGGATGGCCTGAGCTAGAAACACTGTATTTAGGCTGTAAAAATCGTAGCAAAATGAAACACCAGGTTTTCTTTGTGTTCTCTAAGTTTTGTTTGGATCTGCACATTCAAATAATAATATACAGCTCTCTATATTTAGGACTAGAAGCATAAGTCTGGTATCAAGATATTTAACTTCGAATTCATAAAAATAATTAACTTGAAATGTGGCTATATTTTTTATAGCTGTATGAAGTCAGAATATGAACATGGAAATCTTGCTTTCAGAAACTTTTGGTTTGACTTTAGCTATCTTTTTTATTTAAACTGTAAAGGCTTATTTATTTTTTTTTAATCTACAAAATGGGAATAATAAAATCCTGTCCTGAGTGGTGGGAAGAAGCTCAATTAATCAAAGTGCTTTGAGGTAAAAAACATAACACTGTGATATGAATATACAGACGAGGCATTTCAACATGAGGCATTACTGCAGCTAATATTTGTATCCCCTATATGTTATTATATATTCACCAAAATAAAATATTACTTCAGCTTCTAGAATGCTGCCAAGTTAGAGATGTCAGAATAATGTGCAAAGGAGGATGGATTACAAATCAGCCCTTTTATAGATGGTGACACTGAAGCACAGGAAAGCTAAATGCTTTGGCCAGGGGAGGGAGTACTTCCAGCTACAGCAACTTTCAGTTCAGTCCCTTATCCTTTGCCTTACAAAAACGTCCATTTTATGTTGGTCCTGGCCTTTGTTTTCAAAAGCTCTGAAAATTCATCATCCTATATGCACTTTGATCCTGGGTTATGGGGATTTTTTTTTCACATGTGCAGCTAGGTAGATGCTAACACTTTATATCTGCATGCCTTGTTTGGGGATTAAATAATGCAGATCCTATATGATGGAGCAATTGAAAGGAGAAAAAAAACCAAAAAAACAACAAACCAAACAAGATCAAACCACACAAAGCCCAAAAACAAACAAGGAAAAAGCCAAACCAAAACAAAAACCCCCATCCTATACCACAGCTTATGTCATAAAAATGGACCTTACCAAAATGTTTGGTATTGAAGAACATGGTTTTCCCAGCTTGAAAAAAGCAATGTTTTTTTTACTGTGGTATTTAAGCACTGACATAATTGTTCACATATTGTTTATAACTATCATAAAAGACAATGAATGTAAAGAATATAGTGAAGAGGAACAAAAATTAAAGATTCCTGACCTTGATAAGATTAATATCCAAGATATGCATGTTCTTTTTATCTCATAGAGGGATATAGGAACTGCCACACCAGACAGACAGGGGTCAGGCTGGCTGGTTTCCTTATGGACAGTGACTTCATTTACCTGCTAGTAGTTCTTACAAGGTAGAGAACTACCACTGCATTTCTTTTGGAAAGGGGGAAGGAGAATGCAGAGAGGGGAAGAGGCTTTAACAATGCTGTGCAGGAATTCGGTATGTGGAAATGAACTCTGGTATATCTTGTTTCGTGACTAAATTCTTTGTTATGAGGTCAATCTTTTTTATTTCCATGCTAGTGAGCCACACAAAAAGTTCCAAAATAGCACAGCACAGTGCTCTCTATATGAGACTGATTCCTTAATCGGTCTGTAGTTGGCATATGACTTGTGAAATCACATTTGTCTCTCTATTTTTTGAAATATGAATCATTATCCACATAAATGTAAAAGAGTGTATGTTTTGATATTCTGCATTTCCTTTGACTTCCTTAAAATATTTTGGCAATGGACTTTATATGTTAATTAAATTTAATAGAAATAGAATCTTTAACTACTGTCATATCTTATGAAACTGAGAACATGGAAATTCTGGGGTTTTTAACATTTCATTTCAAGTATATTATAATTTATTATTTTGTACTTCTCTGTCATTATTGTGGCTCGATTCTGTACAGAACAATATGCATCTTAAAGGGATGTTCAACAATCTTGCTGTGAAAAAGATCAGATACATAAAAGATAAATCTGTTTTGTGATTCTAACTTCTGTCTAGATGATATAATCAGTTTCCCTGACCTCCTATTACGGTCTGTTTGCACATGGAATAATCAAAGAAATTGACAGTCATGGGTTAAACTGTGATTTACAAACTTTTCAGAAAAAAGGGGCACAGTAATGTGTAGCATTTCAGGTTCTTTGCATTTCTATTTTATATAGAGATTTTAGTATTTAATATGCTTTTTAAACTAAAGTCTTTATTGGAACACAGTAAATTGTATTGTAAATACTTACAGTATTAGTTATTTAAAAAATACATTCTTGATTTTTTAAATTACTCAGTGAGTTCACCTACTAAACTTAGTAGAACACATTTTTGTATATTTGAAAAAAAAGTAGTTATTTGCAGTTCTATTTGCATTAATTTCATCCTCAGTTCTATTCTTGGTCTTTTAAGGGAAGTGAGAAGCTTTATTTCTGCTTTTGTCAAATCAAGGAGGTAGACTTCATGTTTTGCTGGGGCGTTTAACAGAATTAAATTTCAAACAGGAAAACACACAGAAGAGCTTATAGGCAAAGTGGAGTGGAAGAAGAGATTGGCTCTATTTTGGCTAAGTTTACTTTTATGTTCTCTTTTGGCTAATAGCACAGAAATAAAATGGTCTGTAAACGTAAACTTCTTGAATATTCACTAGTTTTAAAAAGTATGTATTTAAAAAGTAAACATGTTATTTTAAATACGTGGTTTATGGAAAAATGCTGTGTTACTTAGCTGTAACATACTTATCTTCTCTGTGCCACTCTGATACAAATAAATTGTATTTGCCTCTCGTTTCAGACAGGTTAAATATGGAGCATTTTATAATATCTTGTACTGGGCAAAGTCAGGGTTCTGTTGTTTTTTTGTTTTGTTTGTTTGTTTGTTGTTTGGGTTTTTTTAAGTACTCTAGAATTTAATCAAGTACAGAAGTCATTCAAATTCCTCCATTCTTCCTGTAGCAAGTTTGCACTGGTTAACACTTAGGGCTTTATTTAGTTGCCCATACATACATTTCTAGTGCCATTTGAGATGCCCAAGAGTGTTTGTCCCTGTTGCCAGCTGCCGCTGCAGAACAGGATCAGTTTACAAAAGTTCTCTGCCATGCCTGCACAGGGCTGATAGGTACCTTGTGAGTCTGAAGGCTTCTTAGGCTAACACATCTCCACAAATGTCATTGGATGTGCCCAGTCACGTAAGGAGTTCCTCAAATTTTGTCTGGTCCTGAGTCCCGTAAAACCTCTTGTCTTTGGAGAAAGTTGTCACAGAGTTACTGTTTACATCCTGCACTGTGTCTGGATCTAGTTCTGGGTCTGTAGGTCATTGTTGTAGCTACTTGTGTTTAATTTTGTTTTCCTATCTTTGAGGGTGATTTTCTGAAAGGACAAATTTGTTCAAATGTTATTCGTCTTCCATTTTTCTTTCTTTTTCCTTTTTCCCCTAAAACTCTCAGCGAACTGTGATGAAAACATGACATTTCTTTAGAGCCATGATTTTTTTAGTGATGGTGGGAATTTTCCATAATTTTTCCAGTGTAAATGGAGACTAACTCATAATTTTCAGGGAGTAGTTCAAAGATTAGATTACTCTGATTTTTGGTTAAATCAAACTGCAGCTGAGTGGTGCACCACTTGAAATATGTTGTTCTTATCTAGATAATTGGCTGTCTTCACCTTTCTTCAGCAAAGACCAAGTGTTCTATTTAAATCACTCTTAAAACTGAATTGGAAATAAATAGCTTTTTCGGGTATTTTTTTCAGATGGAAGTTATTGGGTAAAACAGCTGAAACATTTTGTAAAAGCTAATTTCATAAACTTAGAAACATTGGTGTTCAAGTGCTAAAACTGAGTGTGCATAGCACATGAGGTCTCTGGAGGTACAAAGATCAGAAAATTAATAGCAGCAGTAGCTGCTAACATGGAAAAAAAAGTCATGAGTGGAAAAACAGTAAACTGAAAGTCCTTTATCCTCCTTTCCACTCCTCAGTTCTCAGAGTTTTGTCTGGCAAGAAAAGCAGGGAATCTGTCTGACTTTCAAATAATTACTGATGTATTACTCTGTTGGAGGCTAGTAGCAAAGAGCAGCTGTGCCCTGTAGACAGAGCCAACTTTTCCCTTTCCCCATCCCCCATTTCTGACTGCCTTCCCTGGAGAAAGCAATCTCACTGTTAAATAAACTAGGGTTGGGTTGCAGGACAAATCAAGAGTTCATTGGGAAAATCATTACTCATGCGTAAAGAAGCCCTGTTTAAAAACTTTGCTGCTTAGGAAACGCTGCAATTTCGTGGGTAATAAATAAAAGCAGATTTGTTGCACTACAGTTGTAAAGCTGCCATCTTTTATGAGCCTGGGAAGAGTGACCTTTTTCATCATAAGGCTTTGTCAATTCTGCCTCTATGCAACTTTTCTTCATACATGTGAGTCACTGAGATGTGCTCAGCTGAGAGGTCTAGTCCCAAAAAGATAAGGGAGTTAATTATAGTTCTTGGCTTTTTGACAAACTGCCTTTCTTTTTCCCACATTCCTTATCAGTTTTAACTGAAAATTAATATTTCTTGAGTGGCAAAATACCAGTATTGTGGTTAAAAACAGTAGTGTAAGAAATCAGTACCAAACCATTTCCATTTATATTGAGCCTGAACCACAGTAATGGAAAGGTTCTTCAACGTCCTCATCTTCAAATTGTGTCCTGACTGTAAAAATAAAGGAAAAAAAAAAAGAAGCTGACATTTAGGGTGAACATAAGTTTCACTTGCTGATTACTTGGATTCAGTAAGTAACTCCTATTTGGAAAACTGGATTGATTAATTGTGTAATAATCTAGAAACCTTCACATGAGAAAGCATTTAATAAAGGTGAAAATGCCCTTTCCACTTACAAAGAGAGGAAACAAAAATCCAGAGGAAGGCGAAGAGTGTGAAACATCTGTCTCTGAGCCTAGTAAGTGTTCTTGCAACCTGCACCCTTGTATTAGATTAGATTAGATTAGATGCTTGTATTTGAAGGGTTTAGTTCTTACTTCTCAGAAAGAGCATGCTCCTCCCCAAACCGTGATTTAACAAAACAACTGTGGCACCACATTTTCTTCTGAGATTGGTGCCTGGTGTTTCATTTGTTTGGGAAAAGGAATGAAAAAAACTAAACAGCCTGTGTTATCAGAAATGGTTTCTATTTCAGCTTACATCATATGAAAGGAGCCATCTTGTGGTTGTCTCCTTTGCAAATAAAATGTTGCTGTAAGAGTGCCTTGAAAAGCTGAAGTAAAACATGTTTCTATACCTCTCTAATGATTTTTCTTCTGTTGTTTGGAAATGTAACATTCTGAGTAACACTTGACCTTACAAATGTTTTTACTTGGAGAAATTTTTTTCTATCCCAGTTCTATCAAATCTTCAGAATTAAAATAGCACATCTGTCTGTTCATGCAGGATTTAACTAGATGTGTTCAGTCTGCATTTCACTGCTAGTCAGTCCATCCCAGTATTTGCTAGTCCTCTGAGCTCTGTTCAGTCTGTAATCTCCTCTCTAAATTTTGCCTTGAACTACTATCAACAGCATGCCCTCTGAAATATAACTCTTAGAGGAACTGTTTGTGATGCTAAGTGATATCTATCTCTCTATCCTTCATTGTAATGTACTTGCTAGGAGCTCTGTGCATTCCAAGCACAAGGCATCCCTACCCTTTGCTCCTGGACTTCTAACTTTTCTTGGGGAGCCAACATTTAAATGATATAGAAGTCAGATTTCTTCCCCTCTTTGCTGATACACAATGGCACTTACCAGTTTTAAAGTTTGATAAATCCACACAATCCTGAGTAGATGAACAAGTTTATTTTATGTAGATTAGCTCATGATGGTTGTATCCATTTATTTAAATATATTTTTTAAAATCCCCACCAAATAACCTTAGTTAAATCCTATAAACACAAGCTTCAGTTACAGTGTTTCAAGTTCAATTTCCCTAATGACTTTGAATAAGGTTAGGTATGATTCAGCTTGGTTAGCCATCTGCCTACATCAGTTGTTAGTAACTAAATGTAATATCCAGGCCAAGGATCACCATAACTTGATGAAAATACAGAAAAATGTTACAGATTTGATTTAATTGCTTTTTGATATTGATTGGAAGGCGAAGATATGCAACATCTATATTTCTGGTAAATTCATGCACATACAACAACTAACAAATGTGTCTTACTTTAGAATGGGCCATTTGAGGTTTATTGTATTCCTCAGAGTTGAAAAAAAGATTTTTCTAGGAAAATGTAAATCTGGAATTGGGGTTTGAAGTGAGACTAATATTTATTCCTGCTGAAATGGAAGGTAGACTTTGAGTAAAGGAGAGACAGGATTAGTAATAGTTTTTACTACACCTGGATTGGAAAGACATTGTAAAAAAATGTATTTTGTGAAAGTATTTGAGACATTGGATTAAAATTAGACCTGATAAAATTTTCAATCAGAAAACACTTTTTTACTGAAATAATGTGTGGGCTCCTTCAGAATATGCTTTCTTTATAACATTTTTTCATGAAAATCTGATTTAAAAAAAATTACTGAAATAGTTCAAAACTTCATACTAAAATTGAAATGTTTTTAAGTTGTTAAATAACATGCTTAAGTTATTTACTTAATATATGCTTTTCATTGTTTTAATCTATTACTGATATCTTTACTTTTTCTCCTCAGTTAAAGAGAAAACTTAAAAATGTATATTTTTCTTGAGATGGAAAAATCATTTTCAGTGTCACTCTAAATAAGATCAAACAGTCAAATGACATGTCACTATTTGAGAAAATTGCTTAATTGAATGAAGCACCACAGTTGTAGAAAACATAAGTAGGGAAGTCAAAGGTATCATGATCTATGAGTAAGATTGTGTTTGCTCTGCTGTAAGCAACAATAATTTTCATGCATAATCATAGATCTTTACTGTCTATTTTAATTACTGCTCTCTATTTTACATCTAGTAAAGGAGACACAATCTCTGGAACAAAAGATGTAGAAGAAGATTCTTGCCAAGGATATAGGTTAAGAGCAAATGAGTTAATATATCTTCCCTCCAAAGTGTTGCTGGTATAACAGTGATGATTATTCTAAGTGCTGGAATAAGAGAAACAACATGTATATTGGATTATTTTTCACACAAATGATCTGCGGCTATATAGGAAAGTAAGTCTTTCAATGTACAGGATTCTGGAAGATAACAGATCAGAATAACAATTAAAATAATAGTAGTTAACCTGCCTCATTTCTGTGGCTGTTAGGATGCAGAAAGTCTCCTTTCAAAAATTGAGTCTGTGCATCTCTCAAGACAATTGCCAGTTACCCAGAAGCACAGCCTGACCTCTATCTCTACATATTTGAGTGGTACTGGAAGCAAAAATTTATTTTTCCTATGTTTCTGCAAAAACACGTACTTACTTTGGTGAAACTGAAATCACAGACAGATGTAGTTGTGGAGCTTTTTTATGAAAAGTCATATAAAAATCCAGAAATTTGGCAACTGTAGCATATTCAGAGGAGAATAAACACACATTCTAAGAAATTAGAAATGTAAAGAAGAGAGGATCAAACACAAGAATGAACTGCTTGGAAGACAGTACCTTTTTAAAGTATTGCATTCCCTCTAATTGCTAAACTCTGTCAAAGCTGTTGAAAAGTATCAGCATATACTCATTTAACAGAACTGATCAGAGTTGATTAGAATTACCTGGATTCTTCCAGCTTCCAGGAGTTTCTTGTTGCTAAGTGATTTTGTAGTCATAGATACATTTCTTACCTAGGTCAGCACTTCCATATTAATAAACAGGAAGTCGAGTAAGATTTTCCCTAGGAATAAATCACTGCCATCCACTGTTTATGGAAGCTTTTAGCAGATCAGTCTTAAAGTTACCTTTGACCATTTTTTTTCCTGTTAGCTAGGATTACGCTGAGTTGGCAATCAGAAATTGTGTTATTCAAAACACTAAGGAAAGCATTTTTAAATTGTTTTGTGAAATAATTAAATGGCGGAATCTGGAAGAGAATGTTGTAATGCCACAATCTGGAAATTAATCCAAAAAAGAAACTATTCGTCTCCCTGCTTTTCTTTCCACCTTGACATATTAAATGAATGTGTAATTTACTTGATTGAAATCTTTTGCTTCAATAGTAAACTCCTGATTTGCTAAAAATAAAATACATTTGTCACTGAGAGACATTTCAAACATCTGTGGAAGAAAATGAGCTTTATCTGTGCTCTGAAAAGTTTACAGATATCATATACATGGTACTGAATATCCAATGTGAGAGTCTGGTGGAAGTTAATCAGTGATATTTCCTGTGAATTCACCTTCAGATGAGTGTTGTCTCTTTTTGTCGTTTATTTTGGTATTATATTATAACAAGTAAATATTTGTTCCTTTTTATAAAACTTTAATCTTGAGAAGTACAGTGTATTTTTACCACATCCAGTAGATGCTAGATATCATTTAAATCAGCTAAATGCTGCTAAAACCCTATTGCACACCTTTGGTTCTTGCAGACATCAGCCTGTCTTTTGCCAGTGCTATCTCTTCTGCAATATCTAAGTCCAAGTTCTGATCTCACTGGAATCACATTAATTTTCACTGAACTCACCAAAATAACATAACAGATTTGAACTGTTGGCTTTGTTAATTAGATAGATGATTTTACTGTATAAATCTGTGCCTGAGATAACTATTTGGCTGGTTTGAAGAAATGGTTATAGGCCGAGTGCAGCTGTGTAGAAGGTGACAGTGAAGACCTTGCCTTATGTACAACTTCAGTACGTTTTCCTTGGCCCGCTGGGTGTATCAGAATACTTTCTGAAATAACACAGTTCTCAGCAGGAAGTACCAAGAGTAAATGCTGGCCTGAAAGCAAAAGCTTTAGGCAGAGCAAACCAACATGGCAGCCTGGAAGTCTCTACATGGAGTAGTTTTTCCTTTATCAGATGCTCTCTGCCTGACTGTAGTGGCAACATTCTTGTATCAAAATATCGTAACATGCAGATATTGTTTTATTGACCAATCTTTCTGAGAGCTACAGACATTTCAGGGAGAAAAGATGTATCTTGTTTAGTCATGGTGTTGCCATTCTGAAGAAGTTTCTGAAATTAGACCTAGCAAGTTTTATGGTGCATCTTACAAGGAAGCTTAAACCACAGCCATTATTTATATCAACATTAAGTAGTGGTGTAACCCCAAAGGAATGGCAATATGTTATTTTAAGCAATCAGACAGGACATGAGAGGCTGTCTGATATCACACATTGGCAGAAAAGTTAATGCTGAAGATCTTTAGCTATGCCAGGTTTTGAAATGACAGATAGTACCATGTCTAAAATGTGTTATCTTTTTAGAAACACACATAATTTCTCTCTGCTTGGGGAATAACTGTCTACTAATCACAGTAATGAAATGAATGACCAAACTTGCAAATCTGCCTTGACTTTCAAGAATTTGAGAAGCTGAGGAATGTCCATCCAAGCAGTTTGGATACCAGCCTTCATTATGGTAGAATGGGTTTGGTTCACCCACTACTTGAGGTTTGTTATGTTGTCCCAGATAAGACATACTGGTCTGACTTACACAGACTCTTGCTCCCATTTGTAGCAGATGAAACCCTCTTTAAATAGCAGTTACATCCTTAAAACTTTCTATGGATTTGCACCTAGGTCCATGTTCACTGGGAAAATAGTCTGGGAGAACTGCTGGGACTCCATTGTTCCGTAAGGTTTGTGAGGCTAAGTATAATTTGTGTAAAGTCCTGAGCTACTACCAAGGACACAGAAATAGAAATACGTAAACAAAAGCTTACAAGTTTCTATAATACATAACCCATGAAATAATCTTTGATACTAAAGCCGTAATACATTCATATCAAAAGGTATATTACCACTGGGAAAAAAAACCCAACCAAACCAAACAAAATCCCAAACGTACAAGGTATAAAACTTTGGGAAATGCTTTGGGTTTTTTCCTCAATGAAATGGTAGGAAAATAAAGCCCTGTGTGTGGATAAGAGCCATTTGGCTCAAATAACCTCAAAATTTGGTGCTATAAGCAAATTAGTATTGAAGGAATTCCAGGCTGTTGTGATACATAGTTGTACATAACAACAGTTTTTTGCTTTCTGTTTGTGTATCATTGCATGATTTTTTTTCACACATTTCACAATTTATTAATGTATTTTCTTAGCTTAATACAATGTGTGATTTGTATTCAAGTTACATAAATCATAAGGTAAACTATTATTTGTTCACCTGTATGTCAGAATCAAGCAGGAGTATTTTAAAAATAGTTTTTGATTTTTTTTTTTAAATGTGTGAACATGAACTTGTGGATTCCTGCTCTCTCACCAGGTGATATCTATTTTCCAAAGGACAGGAAGTACTGGCGTGTTTCTGCCTCTTCTGAAAGTATTTCTGCTGCCTTTTGAAGGGAGCAATGTAGGTGACTAATTATTAGCACTCACCTCACTGGAGCCTAGGTTAAGGCCCATCAACTTGAAAGGTACATATATAATAAGATATGTGATGCTCTTTACCCCAGCATCACCCCTGGCTTGTTGAGGCAAATTCAGCAAACTGGATCCATAACCATTCTCAGGGGAAGGCAAGGAACAAATCTACTGTTTTAAACTGCTGATTCTGACTTGGGTTAGCCCTCCATTCAAAGCTGCACTTTATAGGAGCCAAGGTACCTGCTTGGGTATAAAAACATCCAAGGTTAGATGTTGTAGCGCTCCATCTAAATCAGTTTGTAGAACAAATGTATAAGGTTTTTGATGGTACTAGACTGAGGAATCAAGTTCACCCCTTGTAGAACAAGACATGTGGTAAAGGCAGAAGCAGGACCACAGTGTTGAAAATCACTGCTCTGTCAGTCTGTTTTAGCCTTGACCAAAGACCAAGACCTTTCTGATTCATTGTCAGTGTCTGTTCTACCTTCAGTTTCGACTAAAAGAAAAAAAAAAGAGGATGCTTGTCATTGTTCGTGTTTTTAAATATTCTGGATTAAATATGCTGAGAGGTGTGACCTCTGAAATTAAACTTATGCATGTACCATGCGTATTTGGAATCTTATCTGGGAGTCTTCATTCTTTTCAAAAGATATAGTGCTTGGGATGAAAAGAAAGTATATATAAACTTTTCAGTTTTGGGAAAAGCCTAACTAAAATAGGAATATGAGTCCGTAAATTCACTGGGGAATTTTAAGGATGGTTGCTGATCAGGTCTATAGTGAATTTAGGAGCAGAGCTTTTAAAGGGAGATGCAGCTAAGAAACAGTTTGGGAATGGGCACAATGCTGGAGTCTCAAGCAGATAGGATGTCTCCTGAAAATCAGGAGAATCAGGAAGGAAAATGCTAATGATTTTTTATCGCCTGACTTTATATTCTCACCTCTAGCCACCCCTTTGGGCTATTCTCACCAAATGCTAAAGAGCTCTACCAGGGTAGGTCTTATGTAATAAGTTCCATTATTTGAGTTTAATCCAGCAGTTTAGATTTGGGAAATACTTAGCTATTTCTTAGAAGCGTTAGCTCAATTTTATTCAGATTTTCCATAGTTTAACTGCCAGGCAGTTTAACTGAAAGTAACTCAGTTTTCCCCTGTGTCTTATATTATGGGAAAGAACCCATAACTGCCAAGAGTTCCTATGATGCTTTATGATGTTTTTTCTAATACTGATGTAATTCTTGCACAATATAGGTGTTCTAGTGTCACCTAGACTCTACAGTTATACTATTATACAGATGACATACTGCTGGGAATGTAAATGAGAAAGCCTCTTGTTCAGATCTACATATTTGTAAGAATTTGTGTTAAGAATAGGAGCAGTGAGGGTGCTGAATAACAAGTGGTGAGGCTCATCTAGTGATGGCTGTTGACACTTACTGCTCCCAGCTGTCCTTTCCATCCCATGACATGTTGTTTTCCACCCTCAGTGCAAAGATAGTTCAGCTGTTCAATATAGCGGCTGCTGAATTTCTTTAATTTGCAGCCAAGCATATTAAGGTAAGCCCAAATAATTTTTGGGCTAAATTAAACTAAATTAAAACTTAAACTGTTCCACCAACAGTAGTACTTCAGCAGCAGTATTCCAACGGAGGCACAGCTGCAACAGAACAAAAATCTTAGGGCAATGGGAGAGACGACTTTTATCAATGCCCTTAATGGACTCAAATTGTTGGATGGAAAAAAGATTATATCATTATTCTGTGTTGAGAAGCTCAGGAGCATTTCCAGGCTCTTTAGTGTGAGTACATGCCTTAGCCTTCACCCAGCTCCATATTCCAAAGAAGTACACATCCAGGACAAGCCATCACTGATATTGAATGAGAACTCCTAGAGCAGGAGTCAGCTCCAGACTCAGAGTTCAGCTTAGATGCCTAAGGTGTAGATTTCTACATGTGATATATGTATTTAATGCACAAAAGATTCAGTGAATGCAGTCAATATGTCTCTGAGACAACTTTCATATCTTGTTGGATTATATCCTCTCCTTTCATTCACCATTCCAGAAACAGTCACTGTATCATACTTATCTCTCTGTTTCTATAAGTACTGATGACTCCTCGATGATCTCTCCCTCTTTTCTTCATCAATTTTCCTCTGCTCCATTTGCTGGTAACACTTCTGAAGTCTGTTTGGGATGTAACTGCCAGAGACTTCGTGTTCTCTTGCAGAAATCTCATGAAAGTAGATTGAATAGTGTTTGCTCTGCATTGTGGACTCAACTTCTAGATGTGTCGATAAATCTAAAAGCAGAAGACAGATAACCTGCATCATCTGGTGTCCCTCCTCTCACACACAAACTGCCATGTGTCTCACTGAATCAATAAGATTTGATTAAGGGTACATAATGGCTTGGTTTTTTTTCTATCTTTCATACATGTGAAAAGGCATTCTCTTACAAACATTCAGTTGTGCCTTTTCCTCCAGTGTTCTCTTTAAGAGCACAGCTGGTGTCTTGGGGTAAATTACAGTGAGTCCTTTGTGGTTACTCTTATCCCTTGGTGACCTCATCTGCCATGAGGTTATCCATATAGCCAGAGCACCTACATTTTTCTTCTGATATTCCCATCATCTTAATACTAAAAGAATTCTCCATAGATCTGTGAAATATACCCTTATGCTGACCATTGTTATGTTTCCCTTCCAATATTCTCCAGGGATTTTTATTAGCTTGTCTTTTTAATGCTGTTCTTAACAAGTGTGCCTGAGATTAAAGTGAAACATTGTTCAGGGAGAAAAGGGTTTCTGGTGAAACAGATGTCACTGGAAGCACTATATATCCCTTTCTTTTGGCAACTGGCACAGATTCTGGCTAACATCATGGGCATCCTGTCCTCCAACAGATGGTGAGAAGTGTGGAGAGCCTAAAGCTCATCTATGAATGTGGAATATGTTGAAGAGTTTATGTCCAGACACAAATGTTGAACGAACCTTTTTAGTCTGAACTCCTGTGCCTGCAGCCAGTCTGGAGAAAATGAGAGCTTTTTAACAAAAGAATATTCTGCATCAGCATATGGCTGCTCCAGTGTTTAGAGCAGATGATTGTTATGGGAGGGTTTGGGAGAGGGAGATCATGAAGTAATCAGCATATTAGAAGAGTGACTCCATTTGTGGAATTCCCCATATTGGGAATACCTAGTGAGAGACCAAAATGCAGTGTTTCTGGTTCAGCTGAGTTTCACAGAATTCGTTCAGAAGTTGGAAAAACCTGTAGTACAGTCACTCAAATAAAGTTAGGTAGCCTTAAAACAGAATTTCAGATGTTTTAATACAAAGTCTGGCTTGTTTTCTTATGTCTTTGTCATGTTTGCCAACAATTTTGAAAATTAGGGATGTTTTTGATGTCACAAAACCATCTTGCAAAATACAGAAGTTATCACATGGATCAGTGAGAAGTTTGTGTGGCTTCTTATGGTCATGCTTAGGAACCATACTGGTTCTTAATTTTTAGGGGAAGGACAGTGACCTATGCTACTGGGCCAGGAAACGTGTATTGCAACAAACATAGATATACATAATTAGGTCAAGGGTTTTGCCTTACATTTTCCCATGTCTAGAAACATTAATATACAGACTGTACTGTAGACATGATTTGTCTTTACTTGTAGGTGTTGAATCCTTACCCATCTGAACTTAAATATTGAGCAGGTTTAAAACAGCTGCCTGGCATACTAGATGAAGGAATAGCAAAAAGTGATAAAACACAAGAAATTTACTGGATAATATTGAGAGATTGATGGAGATTTACCTGAGTCAAAGCAACTCAGCCACAGAATTTGTATGTTTCATTCATGATTATAGGGAAAGAACTGACTTTAGCTTTGGAGGAAAACAGAGGCAGGTATTAAAGCACTGTGAGGGGCAGAGATGAGAAACTGAAGGAGCTGGCTTCTTGTTTGCTGTGCCCTGAGAAGAATGTTACAGGTGCTTGCATGCCTTGGAGCATGAACCAGAGCAAAAGAGAGGCAACAGGCAGTCTGCACTCCTCACCATCAGTGCATCCAGGCTTCTGAAGATTGCCTTTGTTGGGGCAAAAGGGACAGTTTGTCTCTAGGGAGTTCATGCAGAAATGAGAACAAATGCAAGAACAATTTGGTAGTGTGTGCATGTTCCCATGGAGGCTTGTCTAGAGACTCTTGGAATTGTTCACTAAAAAGTCATAATACACAGCTATCAGGTAATAATGATTTTCACTCACCAGCAAAGCTGTTTTGGTGACTGGGGGATAACAAGTCTCATTGTCATTTACCCATACTTTTTGGGTTCAATTGCATCCTGCTTTCACATTGATTCCCCCTTACACTTCTTTGTTATAATTCAGGATGTTTTAAATTCTTTCATTTTTAGAGTGGCCAAAATCATATGCTTTGGGAGGTTTTTTAATATTGATTCTCTATGGATGTGTTATTTCATTGCATACACGTTTCTATAGCTGATGATTATAAGGTCAATCCCTGAGTGAGCTCACTAGCAGTGTGCATTCAATAGCACTCCTCATTAGTTGGTTCATAAAAGCATAGGGTTTTTTCAGTTCTTTGTACATTGTACTGGAGTGAAGTGTCCCATGAACTCAGTACCAGCTTCCTTGTATTTACCAGCCTGTTTTCTATTATTTTAGCTCCGCTAAAAATCACTGTGATTACTAGCTGAATCACAATCTCATGAGCGACATGAGATTTGCTTAGTAATAGCATTTTATTTAAATAATGAATTTCACAATGCTGTTGAATTACGGTGCTTGCTTCAGAAGTATTTTCAAGCTCCTTGTCTTTCTAATATTTAAAGCACACGCAGCAGGTGTAAGAAATGGGAGGACAGAGCCTAACTCACTGTGTAGAAAACTACGTCTTTGTGTTAGCACTGTGAAAAAGGCCCAATCAGGGACCTAATCAAGAGACTGCAGAAGCTAAAGGCTCTCTGTGATCCACAGGCCTGGCATGGGGCTATTGTGTACTGGTTTATAGCTGAGGCATTGTGTTTGCTATTCTGATGGAGCCCCGCACACGGTATGAATAGGAAAATGGAGGCCAATGCCAGTTCCTGTTAATTTTTTTTTTTTTTTACAAGAATCTATTAGCGATTTGCCACGCACCCTGAATTCCTACTGTCATGTGGGTTTGTTTCCTGACCAAGTCTCTGCCAAGATATTTTCACCATCCTTTGTTCATTATCCTTTCCCGGCCCGCATGCTGCACCTGTGTGCTTTTGAACTGCTTTATGCATCTGGAACTGTTTGTCAGACTCTGGACAGTAGTTTTTCTCCCTCAGGAAATCTGTCTCTCCCTACTGTATGAGGAAATCTGGCTGTGTTCCAGCCTGCTTGGGAGCGTGGCTTTGCAGAGTGAAGTGTGTACACATGAATACCGAAGTGAGTGCTTAAGTAAATCTCCAGAGTAAATCTATGTGTGCGTTACCTGGGTGAGGGCTGAGTGACAAATCAGATGATTATGGAGCCATATTTCACAATTCAACAATTACCTGCTACCAGATCTGAATCCATACAGCTTTTAAGGTGTGTTAAATTTTTATTCTTTTTTGTTAAGCCAGAAAGGAAGAGCTTTTCATCCTCATTTATCAATCTAACATAAATACTACCATCATTAATAGAGAAATTCATAGGTTTAAGTTACAGGAAAATTAACTGATAGCTCTTCATACGCTTGCCAAGTCAATAGAAGGACTCTATTGATTTTTAGTACTTACAACACACACATCACAAGCTGCAGAGAAGTCTGATGTCCATCTACTGCCTGTAGGAGTGCTTTAGCCACTGTACTATAGGACACTGTACTATAGGACGTTGAGGGCAAAAGAATTCATTGCTCTAGTTGGAGCTTGGCCGATGTATGACATGGGAAGCTTAAAAGGAATCTCAAGTACTATATCTTCAACTCGGGGGCAATAGAAAAAATGGAATATTAGGTTCAAATTTACATGACTTGTGCATAGAAAATAAACTGACTATCTGAGTTTGAATATGTAGGAGCTGAGCCCTACCTTTTTTCCCCACTTAGAAGCTTCTAGGTTATCAAGTTTTCATACAGGCATTCAGTGAGCAAATGTGTCACGTCAGTGAACAAATATTAATTGAATGCACTTATGCCTGTTACCATGGTTAATTCTACATCCTTGTTGCAGAACTGCTGGGAAAATTAGAAGATTATTGGCATGGTTGGTTTGTATTCTACATATAATGTGGAATACAGAATTTTGCTTTCTTATTTGTGAACAGAACAGTTGGGACTTAGCGTGGACTTGATAGAGCTAGCAGGCACTGCCGTGTCACGTCACTTTGGTCTCTAGTAAATGCTTGATTTAGAGGATGCAGGGTTGCTAGTACTGCATGGTTCTAGTGCAACATTTGGCATTTTCCTTAAGATTTCAGCCTTTTGTTGGACTTCAGCAAAGTGTTCAACATGGTTTCCTTCAGCCTGCACAAAGTGGCAAGTGTCTGCGTGGGTGGTCTGTGAGATGGGTATGAAATTGGCTAAGAGGAGGCACTCAGAGGGTAGTGATCAATGGTTTGTAGTCAGGCTGAAATCCTGCCACAAGTAGAATTCCCCAGGGATGAATACAGGGCTGCATGCTATTCAACATTTTCATAAGTGATCTGGACGATGGGGTTGAAATCAGCCTCACCAAGTTTGCTGGTGACACCAACTTGGGTGGTTGAGATGGAAATGTCAGAAGTGAGAACCATCTCACACAGGGACCTGGCTAGGCTGCAAGAGTGGGCAAGCAAGAACGGTATGAAGTTTAATGAAGTGTGGCTGGGGAGCAGCCTTGCTGAGAGATCCCTGGGGCTGCTGGTGAGCACAGGCTGAACAGGAGTTGGCAGTGTGCTGCTGCAGCAGCCAAGGCACATCAGATCCTGGGCTGTATCTGCAGGGCTGTGACTGGCAGAGACAGAGATGTGATCATCCCACTCCACTTAGCACTTGTCTGGCTGCACCTGCAGTGCTGTGGTCAGTTCTTGTACTCACAATTCCAGAAAGTGGCAGATGGACTGGAGAGGGTCCAAAGGAGGACCACAAAGGTGATCAAAGGGCTGGAGAGCCTGCACAGCAAGGAAAGACTGAAGGAGTCAAGTATCTTCTCCCTGGAGAATAGAAGGCTTGGAGGGGCACATCATCACAATATTCCAGTAAAAGCTGCACCAGGAGAGTTTTCACCTCTGTGTAAGAAGGACATTTTTTACAGTGATAACAATAATTTACTGAAAGAACTTCCCCAGTATTGGAATCCTCACTACTGGAGATTTTCAAGATGCCATTGGACAGGGTGCTAGATAATCTCACCAAGGCTCCCTTTCATCATGAAATGTTGGGCCAGGCAATATTTTGAGGTCACTTCTAATGTGGGATGTTTTGTGATTCCATTATTGTTTAAAGACCTGTTTTCTCTTAAATAAAAACAATCTTTTTAGCCTTAGATATTGGAGTGTCTTGAAATGTTAAAAATAATGTGATAAGAGCCTTGGAAGGCAAATAAAAGCAGCTGAAAATGAATAGTTGTAAAGCAAATCTGAAACTTTTTGCAAGCCAGCCCTCTTTATGTTTGAGAAATCAGTTCAGAACTTGTAGAGGAATAGCATATTCAATATTGTGAAAAGTCTCTCTTTGGTGCAGTTGATATTAATGCTTATTGAGAGGATATCTGAACTGGTACCCCAAGTGGCTTGCTAAGCTATCCCCTAAATTCCAAAGTTTATGTTCCTTGGCACCAGAAGAAGTTTTTCTTCCATTCTTCAGAAATGCTTATGCATCTCCAGGCCTTCTGCTGTCAGTTTAATTATCTTCTCCTCTATTATATTTCTAATTTTTACTGCAGTGCTAATTATGTAATCTTATTAATTTTTAAAAATATTTTTCAAACCACATTCAAATCACATTTCTCTGTTCGGAACTACTACCTTTATGAATGCATCTCAGCTTTCACTGGACATGAATTATCTACACGTTTCAGTTTCTGAGCAAATGCTTGAAAATATGGCTGGAGCACACTCTAGAGGCTTAAAATTTCAATGGCAGATAAATTACCCCTGATTTATTTGTATATCAGAGCTCATGATTTTGAAGTAAATCTCATGATTTTTTAAGCTCTTTTTCATTTCTAATGAAGATTTGAAGCAAGATTTTTGAATACTATGGATTTTTTCATCTCCCATTCCTCCAGAGAAATATCTTTTATTACTCCTAATCTGCTGACAGGGAGCTGAGTCTTCTATTTCTTATATCTAGGTCAAAGATGGATGACATTCTGCTTGTTCATAGAAGTGCTGATATTATTTCTGTCATGTTTTGCAAACTAGGAAAATTTATCTTGGTAGATTTTATAAAATTGTGTCCTGAAAAGGACAAGTGCTGCATGTTATAGAATTGTTTGGAGAACCAAGATACAAGTATACATAAGTTAAAAAAAGTCTAAACAGGTCTGTGGATGTAATAAGTTTGTATAGAATTCATTATGCCACTTGAAAAGGTTCACTACCCTACATGGGAGACTTTGTGTTCTCTGCTATTTTACATCATGTTACATGGCTGGAAAGCTTTCATGAAGGTTAGGCAGAGCAAGCTTCCTAAAAGTCCTGATTTATATGTTGTTTCAGATAATCCACGTGCCTATGCATCTTCACTTTGCAGATTTTTTTTTATTTTTTTATTTGATTTCCAATCAAATGTGAAGCTCTTGAAGTGTAGCAAAAGTATTAATGCATTTTTTTGGATTGCTGACACTTCAGGACCATATTTAGTAACAGGTTCATGTTACTCTCTTGAAGGATAGTTCTAAATGTACAGTTGAGTGACCTAGACAGCTGGATGCTGTCACTATATCTGAGCAGCAATTTGTGAAGTCATTCATGATGTTTCTAAGCTGTGAAATAGGCAGCTATCAACACTGTCAAATTTTTGTTATTATTTTCAGCTATTTGTTTAACATACATGTTGCCTGCTTGGGTTTGTTGATCATATACTATTTTGTGCTGACACCCTAGAGCCTCAATGGTGAATCAAACTCAGGCATCCCTGTCTGGATGTGGAGCCCACATAGCAGTAATCACAAGACCTTTCTTTTTTTAAACAGCAGTTGCTGTCTCTGTTTCCACTTCTCTGGCTGGTCATTGCTTCATTACACAGAAAATGTGCCCTCCAGCCCTGTGTCCTACATTGGCCTTGCTGCTTATTTGAAGAATTTGGGGCAGATTCAGATATAACCAGTAGCAGCCTTCCTGGGTACAGGTTCCAGGGATGTACAGCCTGTCTGCAGAGGAGCTGGCTTGGCATGGAGCCACTTGGCACACTCTTGCTATGAAGACTCTGCAAGTGCTCAAGACCTGGGGCTGTGGTCAAGGCAGCTGGGGGATGAGCTGATTCAGCATGTCCGTGCTGGAGCACGGATTCTTAATCTGTAACCCATGAGCTAATATTTACCTTTGGAACAGGTGGCTGGGACTATTTCCTCTAGTTGGTAGAGAGCCTATTTTCTCTAGTTGGTAGAGAGCCTTTACACTTTGGAAATTGTCTGAATGGCTGTTCAGGCCTGTGAACTGCTGTGATTGTAGTTACCAATCCCTGGCAGAAACCACACAGCTGAAAATCAGGGATAAAAGGACAAGAGTAAACTGGAAAATGCATCTGAGCAAATCTTGTCCCTAAAAGGTATGGACCACTACAAAATAATGAAATTTTTGATTCAAAGTTGTCCCTGGATTCTGGCTTATATGTTGAGAAAGAGAAAGTATTTTCATTTGAAAACTGAAGGAAAATTTTGAAAACTGAAGGAAAATTTTGAAAACTGAAGGAAAATTTTAAAAACTTCTACTATTTTTTGCTAAAAAGGAGATTTCCAGGCAAATTTGTACATCGTCAGCATCACACTTTTCCATCAGAAGATAGTTCTACCAATCTCACTGGATAGTTTCCAAAAACAGACCAAGTAAGTTTTTCTGCCAACTAAAACATAAAATTTCTTTTTAAAGAGAAATTTTAAATATTTTTTAGATGTGGCCACAACATTCATTAGCATTTGATCCATTTTAGCATTCTGTATCCCTTAAAATCCTGAGTTTGTCTGAACTCTGGTCACAGAAATAGTTTGGATGGTACAAACTATTGATTTCCATGTGCATGTGCAGTCAAATTCCTCTGGGCAGAGCTTACGTTTCAACAGTAACTACCAGTAATGATGAAAGAAAAAGGGGAAAAATCCACAGAGTGTAAGTAAAGTGTATACAGAGGAGGGAGAGAACACCAAGCAAGAGAGTAGAAAATAATGTACCATGTGACTGGAGTCAGAGTGGAAATTATTATTCTTTGGGCTTGATCCTCAGGCCTGGGATTTGAGCTTGAGCCTTCTCTTCAGTTACTGATCTTGGTGCCTAGCACTGATGCTGGGTAAGACATCTAAGACAGTTTATATATACCATGCTACTTTCCAGCTAAATAAAATAAATTGATAGCTATACGTAAGACTGAGTATTCTTAAGGAAGACATCATCCATACATGTTATTTCAGTGAGTCTGCTACAACTCTATGGCTTTTATATTTTCAAAAATTGTTCCCAATTGTGCAAATCCAAATAATATTTTCTGCTTGCACTACTTTATGTGTGCAAACAGTACTGCCATATATAGATATATATAGATATATACATATACCTAAAGGCTAGGGAAGAGTCATTGTGGAATGGACTTGTTTCTTATCTGGAAGTTTAAAATCATGTTTGCTCATATACAGTAAGTCTTGAGAAAGATTATTCTTTTTGTTAATCTTATTTAATTACAAAATCAGTAGGTTTATTTGATTGTTAGTTATGCTTGGATTTTTTTTAGATTTTCATATAAATAGGTTTTGTTTAATTACTATTTATTTACTATAGATTAGCCTTCGAATGCGCTTATTTTTAACTGCTTGCAAAAATGCCATTGTCCACTGCTAAAGTAGAGGAGGACAATTACACTATAACAGAATTAAGATAATCATGCAGTGGCTGTATTATTTTGAGCTACTGCTGCACACATGTATGTGTAAAATCAGTGGGGACAAAATTCATACTGCCTGAACAAAATTTGTATGTATTGAGCAGTGTGAACTCTGCGGCTGGGGAGAGCCTTTCACTGCCAGAACGTGACAGGAAGGAAAAGCCGCTTCTGGCAGAGACACATGATGAAATTAATTCCCGTTCATTGAGCTCATCTTACTGGTAAGGGGAGGCACTGTAAGAGTAACTATTAAGAGGCACTGCTAAGAGCATCAGTGAGCTCAGCAAACTATGCTTTTCAGCTTTTGTGATTTTATTAGATATCTGGATGAGGTAACCTCTTGAAATAGCTGAGAGGAAGAGAAAGGAAAAAAGATGCTGATTGCCTGACATCGTCCTGCTGAAGAAATCCTACAGTCTCTTGCTAACAAGAGGTTAATTTCTAGTTGCTGTTTTCTTTATCATGAAGGATATGTTAAAAATTTGGGGGTTTTTTGTTTTCTTTTCTTTCCTTGGATATTCTTGAAGAGTAGATCAGAGACATTCTTGTGAATGCAACTTCTTGTCTTGGAAAATCATATGCAATCACCATAACTGTTTCAGTCTTTCTGGTCACTGGTGACCAAAAAGAAATCCTGTTTTATGCCTGCATTTTAAGACCAGAAGTGAGAATGATGATTATTTAGCCTGACATTCTCCACAACACAGGTCACATCTCAAGTCAGTTATGGAGGTTCTGCTTGATAAGGGGATGCTGTCTCATCTGCTTATTCAATACTGAGTATTAAAATGCCTTGAGCTTCTTCCTGTATGGGTTTTTTTTAATGTCAAGGTGATTGCTATGAATTCCCATAAGCAAATACTATCACAATGAAAGACTGGCTGTTTTTCTCTAAAATTCATTGGTTATTGATCTTTAATTTATAGCTGTAATTCTAGTTCAGATTGTATTCTAGACTGTAATTTAGATTTAGGGGATTTTTCGTGGGTTTTTTTAATTGTTTGATACATAGAAGTTTCTGTATGAAATCATTTGGCTCAAAAGGACATCTAGTGCATCTTTCTGTTGCCAGGCAGGAATATGTGTAGATATATCCCTTCTGACAGATTCTGGTCTAGTGTTTTCTTAGAGGTTGGTAACAATGCTAAGATTATGGCACCTTTCCAAAAAACCTGTAAGGACATTTCCCCATGTCCAATCTGAATTTGCCTTGCTGCAGTTCCTTTTCATTGCATGCACCAGAGACATGAAAAACACATTATTTCCATATGGTTTGCAATACTCCTTCTATATATCTGAAGATATGTTCCATCTTTTTGCATAGGTCATATATTTTTTGTACTGTGCTGTTGTTCCTGCCTTGCATTCTCACTTTCCCGTTGCTATTATCAGTAGCTTCATTAGCACATGTAGCTATCGTTATTCTTACAGTTCTTTCATTTTTGCCTCAAGTACTTGGAGTTAGAATCTTCACAGTGAGTAACTTCTTGATAGTGAAACATCAAAATTTGCTTTTATATTTTATCTAAATAATTTTATTTTATTTATTATTATTATATTTATTATTTATATATGTAAAGACACAAGCTTTCTAAGGTCAGTACAACAAAAAAATTTTGCTAAGTCATTGGAACATAAATGTTTTATTTTGGTGTTTTTTAAAGACTAATGTCCATTTTCAGCCCTCCAGAATGAAAAGCAAGTAGGTATAGGTATGCTGTGCATTTGCCTCTGTTTACAGGATGTCAGACTGGATGATTTCATGCAGCTGCCATGCCTTCTGTAGAAACAGCTTTGTGCAGCAGGGCTATATATCTTGCCCCTCAGAAAGCTTTAAATTTGAATTAGCTAGATGGTCTGTGCTACCATCTGGTGAAGAGTCTGAGTAGTCTGCCCCTAGAAGGGAGCTCTTGTTGGACAGTAGTATTTGCCTTCCATGCCCAGCTTCCCACCATGAAATGTCTGTGCTCCCTTCAAGACAAACCTGGATCATCTCACCTCACATAATTCTAGAGCAGCATCATGGAATAACTGAGGTCAGAAGGAAACCCTGGAGATCTCTAGTCCAGCCTCCAGTCCAGCAAGGCTTATAAAGGACTTTTTCTAGTTGGGTTTTGAGTAAATACAAGCATGTGGTCTGGTCTCTTCTATATGAGATAAGAGAGCCAGCTGTTTCCTAGGTGAAGCAAGCCCAGCTTTCCCAGCCCCTACTTTTGGATGGTGTGCTTCAGCCCCTGGACCATCTTTGTGACCCTGTGTTGGACTGACTCTAGACTGTCAGCAAGTACTGGGGTGCCCAGAATAGGAGGTACTGGGGGAGCCCTTCAAGTGGGAATAATGACCTTACAAGAGAGGAAAAAAACACTTCTCTTGGCCAACTGGCTACTCTCTGAGTGCTCAAGGCTACAGGGGGTTGATGTAGATGAGATAAAATTTTTGTATGGATTTAAAAGTTTTAATTTTATTTCCTTTTGCTTCAGGCTGCTTATGAGTTTTCTTCAAAACAATATTTTTGCTTAGTCTCCATATATGTGGCTTGTATTTAGAGTTCAGCATAATTTTGAATGCCTCTCTCAAAAAGTCTTTTCCACTTCTTTTTGCTACCAGTGCCCCACACTTCCTGTGTGTTTTAACAGATCATGGTACCTAATGACCAGCTGGGATGTGGGTCCATTTGTTGGCTTGCATATTCCAAAGCCTTTAAAGGAAATGCTGTCTGCACATCTCATTTGCTTCTAGAATAAGTTTCAATATTATTAATTAAATATTGAGATTATTTGCAGCATTCCTGCTGTCAGTTTATTTGTACCTCCCTGCCTGAGAAGAATGCTGAGGCTTAATTGTGCTGTGGTCAAGAAGCTCACTCTTATTTTGGGAGTTCAACTGGCTGTCATGGAGGGACAGTTTCCATTTCATCTGAGCACATCCTGTGCAAGTGAGATAACTCAATCATGAACATATGTTACAGGAAGTACAGTTGTAGCACATTGGGGTTTTTAAATTTATTTTTAGATTTATGACTAAAGGGCAGTATCAAAGTTCATGGTCTAAAAGTGAATTTTGTGGCAGTCATCATATTTTTAAGTCTCTTAACTTGACACAGGGTTCCTCTTAGCTTGAATGGTGATCAAAAATATATACAGCTGTATCTTGCAATAAACAATTAAATGCCTTTGTGGAAGCTGAATTTGCTTATGTGGGATTCTAGTGTTTACAAACCTAGTAAAAGAACAATATTTGACTACAAAAAGTGGAAATCGTTCAAAGTTTGTTTGCTTAGTTTTT